>NC_060186.1:7984589-7989088 GCF_021184085.1 Oncorhynchus gorbuscha
TAACTCAGTACAGAACCACTCCAGTATATATTGGTGTGGTATAGCAGAGATATATAATTCAGTACAGAACCACTCCAGTATATATTGGTGTGGTATAGCAGAGATATAATTCAGTACAGAACCACTCCAGTATATATTGAGTGTGGTATAGCAGAGATATATAATTCAGTACAGAACCTCCAGTATATATTGTTGTGGTATAGCAGAGATATAATTCAGTGGGAACCACTCCAGTATATATTGGTGTGGTATAGCAGAGAGAGATATAATTCAGTAGAACCACTCCAGTATAGATTGGTGTGGTATAGCAGAGATATATATTCAGTAGATATAATTGGTGTGGTATAGCAGTATAACTCAGTACAGAACCACTCCAGTATAGATTGGTGTGGTATAGCAGAATATAATTCAGTACAGAACCACTCCAGTATAGATTGGTGTGGTATAGCAGAGGGAATAATTTAGTACAGAACCGCTCCAGTATAGATTGGTGTGGTATAGCAGAATATATAATTCAGTGCAGACACTCAGTATAGATTGGTGTGGTATAGCAGAATATATAATTCAGTACAGAACCACTCCAGTATAGATTGGTGTGGTATAAAGATATAATTCAGTACAGAACCACTCCAGTATATATTGTTGTGGTAACAAGATATATAATTCAGTACAGAACCACTCCAGTATATATTGGTGTGGTATAGCGAAAGAGATAATTAATTACATAACCACTCCAGTATAGATTCAGTGTGGTATAGCAGAGATGTATAATTCATTACAAAAGGGACAGACACCTACTGTCTCCAGCAACACAATTGTGCTTTGTTAGCTCCCACTGCAGCATAGCACAACATTGGATGAATGTGGTATATCATAGGTAGAGCGCACAGAAACAGTACAGACCAGCACAGCACCATCATACTTACTGTATGTGGATACCTGCTAGTCGAATATCTCATTCAAATCATGGGTATTAATATGGAGTTAGTCTCCCCCTTTGCTGCTATAACAGCCTCCACTATTCTGGAAAGCTTTCCACTAGATGTTGGAACATTGCTGTGGGGACTTGCTTCCATTCAGCCAGAAGAGCATAGTGATATTGGGCATTGATGTGGTGGGCGATTAGGCCTGGCTTGCAGTCGGCATTCCAATTCACCTCAAAGGTGTTTGATG
Source organism: Oncorhynchus gorbuscha (assembly GCF_021184085.1). Lineage (NCBI taxonomy): Eukaryota > Metazoa > Chordata > Actinopteri > Salmoniformes > Salmonidae > Oncorhynchus > Oncorhynchus gorbuscha. The sequence continues at coordinate 7,985,763 of NC_060186.1, forward strand.
GGGTTGAGTCAGGGCTCTGTGCAGGCCAGTCAGAGTTCTTCCACACCGATCTCAAAAAGAAAACGGCCAAATTTTCTCTATGGACCTCGCTTTGTGCACTGAGGCATTGTCATTCTGAAACAGGAAAAGGGCCTTCCCAAACTGCTGCCACAAATTTAGAAGCACAGAATCGTCTAGAAGGTCATTTGTATGCTGAAGCGTTAAGGATTTTCCTTTACTGGATCTAAGGGGCCTAGCCTGACCAATAAAAAAACAACCCCAGACCATTATTCCTCCTCCACCAAACTTCACAGTTGGCACTATCATTCAGTTGAGTAGCGTTCTCCTGGCATCCGCCAAACCCAGATTAGTTCGTTGGACTGCCAGATGGTGAAGCGAGATTCACTCCAGACAACGCATTTCCACTGCTCCAGAGTCCACGAATTTGAAGGCCTGTCCACATGCCTTTGTGTATATAGTGTATGTAGTATATGTGTATATAGTGTATCTACTATCTTTATTTCATCACTTTGTTGTTGCAGAGAATTTTCCTGTAATTTCGACCTTAAAATGTCAGACTTGATTTGCCTTAACAAAAAATCTACTCTCTCTCTCTCTACTGTGTCTCTCTCTCTCTACTGTCTCCTGTCTCTCTCTGTCTCTCTCTCTCTACTGTCTCCTGTCTCTCTCTGTCTCTCTCTGTCTCTCTATGTCTCTCTCTCTGTCTCTCTCTGTCTGTCTCTCTCTCTCTGTCTCTCTCTCTACTGTCTCTCTCTCTACTCTCTGTCTCCTGTCTCTCTCTGTCTGTCTCTGTCTCTCTCTCTACTGTCTCTCTCTATCTCTCTACTGTCTCCATCTCTCTCCATCTCTCTACTGTCTCTTGCATTCACCACACTCCAGTGACAATTAGGAATGCTACATTGTGGCTCACATTGTCAAACCAATTTCCTGCTCTAACCATCACACCGGAGAAACAATGACAAATTCTGGCTCTCGATGGAGATGAAATGGACTGGATGAAGCGGCTACGCTTGTTTTCCAAGCCCCCCATGTCATACAGCCCCCCCACTGTCCCTACCCATAAAGTAACCACAGCACAAATCACCGCTGACACACACACCCACATGAATACGCACACAGGGGGACATACGCAGACACGCACAGGCACATGCATATGAATGCTCACATATGCAACAAAGCAAACGCACACATTTCGCTGTCAGTCTACACCTGTTGTTTACCAAGCATGTGACAATTTTGGGGGGATTTGACACACCACAGTGCCCCCCAGATGCTGTCCCTTAGCCAGCCCTGCACGTTAACACCACAGTGCCCCCCAGATGCTGTCCCTTAGCCAGCCCTGCACGTTGACACCACAGTGCCCCCAGATGCTGTCCCTTAGCCAGCCCTGCACGTTGACACCACAGTGCCCCCAGATGCTGTACTAGCCAGCCCTGCACGTTGACACCACAGTGCCCCCAGATGCTGTCCCTTAGCCAACCCTGCACGTTGACACCACAGTGACCCCCAGATGCTGTCCCTTAGCCAGCCCTGCACGTTGACACACCACAGTGCCCCCCAGATGCTGTCCCTTAGCCAGCCCTGCACGTTGACACACCACAGTGCCCCCCAGATGCTGTCCCTTAGCCAGCCCTGCACGTTGACACCACAGTGCCCCCCAGATGCTGTCCCTTAGCCAGCCCTGCACGTTGACACCACAGTGCCCCCCAGATGCTGTCCCTTAGCCAGCCCTGCACGTTGACACCACAGTGCCCCCCAGATGCTGTCCCTTAGCCAGCCCTGCACGTTGACATCACAGTGCCCCCCAGATGCTGTCCCTTAGCCAGCCCTGCACGTTGACACACCACAGTGTCCCCCAGATGCTGTCCCTTAGCCAGCCCTGCACATTGACACACCACAGTGCCCCCCAGATGCTGTCCCTTAGCCAGCCCTGCACGTTGACACCACAGTGCCCCCCAGATGTTGTCCCTTAGCCAGCCCTGCACGTTGACACACCACAGTACCCCCCAGATGCTGTCCCTTAGCCAGCCCTGCACGTTGACACACAGTCCCTTAAGGCCGTGAGTTACTGAGAGATGGGGGAGGGGGAAGGAGCGAGAGAAAGAGATGTGGGGAGACGCGTTTTGATTTGATCATGTCTGATCCTTGCTAAAGTGACCAGCTAAGTGACCGGCTTTGTGTGGGTGAACTGGCTGGGATTTGTTTGTGAGCTGTATGTATTTGTAAGGGTGTGTTACTGTTTGTGTACCAGTGATATGTTTGCATCGCATCAGTGACAGTGTGTGAGAATCAGGTGGGTTTAAGAGAGGTTTTTAGTCTGCTTATCAGCTCAGTGGCAGTGTGCATATGGTTGTGTGCATCTGTGTGTAATCTAAGTAAATGTGGGCTATGTGTCTGAGTGTGTGAGAGAGGCAGGGATATTTTAACTTTGTGTGTATGAAGGATATATTAATCAGTTTGCGTGTGTATGTATCAAACCCCCTCCTAATCTCTGACTTTTTGGATTGGAGAGGGCCCCTCTCTCTAAGCCCCCCTCCCTTCCCTCCATCTCTCTAAATTCCCAGAACCGTCACCCCCACATACACACATCACTCTGACGGGCCTGCTCTCTGCTATCTGCTCATCTCTGTCTCTTTTTCTCTGCTATCTCTGCTCTGCCTCTCTCTCTGCTATCTCTGCTCTTTCTCTCTCTTTCTCTCTGCTCTGCCTCAGCTCTCTCTCTGCTATCTCTGCTCTGTCTCTCTGCCATCTCTGCTCTCTCTCTCTCTCTCTCCTCTCTCTGCTCTGTCTCTCTCTCTCTGTTCTATTATGCTCTTACTGCATGGTGCAGCGCAGAGATGAGAATATCAGCCACTCTCCCTTTGCCTCCTTCTCTTTCTGTTTTATCTCTCTCCCTTTCTCTCTTCTCTCTCTCCTTTCTCTCTTCTCTCTCTCCTTTCTCTCTTCTCTCTCTCCTTTCTCTCTCTCTCTCCTGTCTCTCTCTCTCTCCTGTCTCTCTCTCTCCTGTCTCTCTCTCTCCTGTCTCTCTCTCTCCTGTCTCTCTCTCTCCTGTCTCTCTCTCTCTCTGTCTCTCTCTCTCTCTGTCTCTCTCTCTCCTGTCTCTCTCTCTCTCCTGTCTCTCTCTCTCCTGTCTCTCTCTCTCTCCTGTGTCTCTCTCTCTCTCTCTCTCTCTCTCTCTCTCTCTCTCTCTCTCTCTCCTGTCTCTCTCCCTCCCTCTCTCTCTCTCTCTCTCTCTCTCTCTCTCCTGTCTCTCTCCCTCCTGTCTCTCTCTCTCTCCTGTCTCTCTCTCTCTCTCTCTCTCTCTCTCTCTGTCTCTCTCTCTCTCT
>NC_060186.1:7989188-7992863 GCF_021184085.1 Oncorhynchus gorbuscha
TGAACTCTGCAAATTCTGTCTTGACCCTTTGGCTATCTGGCTTTGTGGCTTTAGTTTTGCAGCGAATCTCTCAGCAATATCCATGATTCTCCACTTCTTCTCGCCAACCTTTGTTTAATGGTGCTGAGAATCCAATCAAGTTCAGAGTGAGAATAGTCCTTGGCCTTAGCATTAATCACATTTTAAGTCCAGTGCTATCAACACACTAATTCTCTTACTCTCTCTCTCTGGACTCCACTCTTTCTGGGGTCTATCCACTTCCAGCTCCCTCCCAAAGGCTTCTTTAATGATCCTAATGAACTTCCTTCCAGTTCACCATCCATGTGACTGTGAAGTGCATTTTCATCACCCTAAAAGGGACAACCACTATCTATACAAAAGTCTGCTAGAACTTGTCTTCACCCCTTAATGTAACTGTCTAAATCTCACTTTTAAAGTTATGTTAACATACCCAAATAACATTGTTGACTCATCCTATACTGTCTTTGTAGCAAAATCATACATTGGAGAAAAAAAGCACTTCAAAAACACCACCTCAGACCTGTATCTCAAACAGTTTGTCATCACTCGCATGAATATCTTTAATGACCAGTGTACGCCCACACTATTCCAATACAGAAAAGCTGCTTTTTTACATACTTCAAACAACTTGAAAGATAACTATTTTCCAGAAATCTGGAAATACTAGACAGTTACTTTAAAGGTGCAACCTGTAACTTTAATTTATGACCAAATGACTGCACTTATTTTTATAAACGGGGTGTGAGTAGTGGCACATTAAACAATTGAGTTTATTTCAGCTTCTTGGCTCAGGCAGTTTTGTAGTACCTTAAGTTTCCAATTAAATTTATCTTTGTTTACCAACTACATATTTAAGCAACAGTGGAATATCCCACAGGAAGTGACCGGTTCACTTGTTATTAGCGAGTCAACAGTTTTGGTATTGAACTGAAAGAAGACATACACAAGATGTCTGCATCTTCCTTTCTTGAAAGCTATTGAAAGAGGGAAAAAAACACATTATTTGATTTTCTCATTCTCCTGTTGGTAGGTAGCCTCGGCCCAGAGACAGCCAGGGAATGGCTGTGTAGTTTTATGGTACTAGGTTGGTACTAGGTGTGTTTGTGTATCACATTGGGGAGTCATGTGGCTTAATTCCCTCTCCAATCGTTTTCCTGACCCTAAGTGTGTTCAATGTGGCTTAACCGCTCCCACAGAGGCGACCCTTCAAGGCACTGTTTTGGATAGCATGGACTACCTCACACTAAACTAAAGAGAAAACTAGTTTGTGTGTGTGCGCATGTACCTGTATAGTTGTTCCTATACAATCACTATGACTTGTGCATGTATTACACTGTAACATTTTCATTGTAAGGGAAATGAAAATAGGCTATACGTTTTTCAGTAGGGCCCTGAAGAATCTGTCAATGTGCCCTTGAGCAAGGCACTTACCCCTAATTTGTTCCAGGCACCGTACTACTATGGCTGACTCTGTAATACAAAACATTTAATTTCACCATTTGTTTTTATTATCGAAAACATTTCCCTGCTTCTATCTAAATGAATAACTATCGTTATATTTTTACATGGATATATACTATACATACAAACGTATGTGGACACCCCTTCAAATGAGTGGATTCGGCTATTTCAGTCACAACCGTTACTGACCGGTGTATCGGATGAAGCACACAGCCATGCAATCTCAATATCAAACATTAGCAGTAGAATGGCCTTACTGAAGATCTCAGGGACTGTCCAACTGTCATAAGATGCCACCTTTCCAAGACAGCTACCTACATAGCTGTCTTTGCTGTCTTCGTATCATCGTATCATCGTATCCAAGATAATTGTGTTGTTTAGGTTTAGAGTGTGTAGTCTTAGAGTGATTATCTTAATTTACCGAGGTTAGCTAGCCAGCTATTTGTCGTCCTTAACGTAGGTGACTCTGCTAGCTAGCCAACAGCTAGCCAACGCTAGCCAACGTCTTCTGTATAGAACTCAACTACCCGGTCGCATTCACAGGTTGTATCACATTTTCACTTCATTTCATTACAGTACAACGGTTTGATTTGTTTGATCGTAGCTAGCTACTTAGCTAGCTACATAGCCGTCTTTGTATCAAAGATAATTGTGTAGTCTAGAGCGATTTTCTAGGTTCGCTAGCCATCTATTGTCGTTCTTTTAACGCAACGTAACGTAAACAACACTGCTAGCTAGCCTGCTAGCCCCCGAATAGCAACACTGCAGAAACTATTACACTCAACGGAATGACTTGATTAGTGTAGTGTCAACAACGCACCCACTGCCAGCTGGCCTACTTCAGCAGTACTGTATCATTTTAATCATTTTAGTCAATAAGATTCTTGCTACGTAGCTTAACTTTCTGAACATTCGAGACGTGTAGTCCACTTGTCATTCCAATCTCCTTTGCATTAGCGTAGCCTCTTCTGTAGCCTGTCAACTATGTGTCTGTTTATCCCTGTTCTCTCCTCTCTGCACAGACCATACAAACGCTCCTCACCGCGTGGCCGCGGCCACCCTACTCTGGTGGTCCCAGCGCCGCACGACTCCACGTGGAGTTCCAGGTCTCCGGTAGCCTCTGGAACTGCCAATCTGCGGTCAACAAGGCAGAGTTCATCTCAGCCTATGCCTCCCTCCAGTCCCTCGACTTCTTGGCACTGACGGAAACATGGATCACCACAGACAACACTGCTACTCCTACTGCTCTCTCTTCGTCCGCCCACGTGTTCTCGCACACCCCGAGAGCATCTGGTCAGCGGGGTGGTGGCACCGGGATCCTCATCTCTCCCAAGTGGTCATTCTCTCTTTCTCCCCTTACCCATCTGTCTATCGCCTCCTTTGAATTCCATGCTGTCACAGTTACTAGCCCTTTCAAGCTTAACATCCTTATCATTTATCGCCCTCCAGGTTCCCTCGGAGAGTTCATCAATGAGCTTGATGCCTTGATAAGCTCCTTTCCTGAGGACGGCTCACCTCTCACAGTTCTGGGCGACTTTAACCTCCCCACGTCTACCTTTGACTCTTTCCTCTCTGCCTCCTTCTTTCCACTCCTCTCCTCTTTTGACCTCACCCTCTCACCTTCCCCCCTACTCACAAGGCAGGCAATACGCTCGACCTCATCTTTACTAGATGCTGTTCTTCCACTAACCTCACTGCAACTCCCCTCCAAGTCTCCGACCACTGCCTTGTATCCTTTTCCCTCTCGCTCTCATCCAACACCTCCCACACTGCCCCTACTCGGATGGTATCGCGCCGTCCCAACCTTCGCTCTCTCTCTCCCGCTACTCTCTCCTCTTCCATCCTATCATCTCTTCCCTCCGCTCAAACCTTCTCCCACCTATCTCCTGGATTCTGCCTCCTCAACCCTCCTCTCCTCCCTCTCTGCATCCCTTGACTCTCTATGTCCCCTATCCTCCAGGCCGGCTCGGTCCTCCCCTCCCGCCTCCGTGGCTCGATGACTCATTGCGAGCTCACAGAACAGGGCTCCGGGCAGCCGAGCGGAAATGGAGGAAAACTCGCCTCCCTGCGGACCTGGCATCCTTTCACTCCCTCCTCTCTACATTTTCCTCCTCTGTCTCTGCTGCTAAAGCCACTTTCTACCACGCTAAATTCCAAGCATCTGCCTCTAACCCTAGGAAGCTCTTTGCCACC
>NC_060186.1:7992963-8002740 GCF_021184085.1 Oncorhynchus gorbuscha
ACTGAAACAGGCTAATAGAGCCATGCCGTCTGAACCCTGCTGTCACTGGAAACATGCTAATAGAGCCATGCAGTCTGAACCCTGCTGTCCACTGAAACAGGCTAATAGAAACCATGCCGTCTGAACCCTGCGGTCCACTGAAACAGGCCTGACCCATGCAGTCACGAACCCTGCTGTCACTGGAAACAGGCTGATAGAGCCGTACGTCTGAACCCACTGCTGTCCACTGAAACAGACTAATAGAGCCATGCAGTCTGAACCCTGCGGTCCACTGAAACAGGCTGATAGAGCCATGCATTCTGAACCCTGCGGTCCACTGAAACAGGCTGATAGAGCCATGCAGTCTGAACCCTGCTGTCCACTGAAACAGGCTAATAGAGCCATGCAGTCTGAACCCTGCTGTCCACTGAAACAGGCTAATAGAGCCATGCAGTCTGAACCCTGCTGTCCACTGAAACAGGCTAATAGAGCCATGCAGTCTGAACCCTGCTGTCCACTGAAACAGGCTAATAGAGCCATGCAGTCTGAACCCTGCTGTCCACTGAAACAGGCTAATAGAGCTATGCAGTCTGAACCCTGCTGTCCACTGAAACAGGCTAATAGAGCCATGCAGTCTGAACCCTGCTGTCCACTGAAACAGGCTGATAGAGCCATGCAGTCTGAACCCTGCTGTCCACTGAAACAGGCTAATAGAGCCATGCAGTCTGAACCCTGCGGTCCACTGAAACAGGCTGATAGAGCCATGCATTCTGAACCCTGCGGTCCACTGAAACAGGCTGATAGAGCCATGCAGTCTGAACCCTGCTGTCCACTGAAACAGGCTAATAGAGCCATGCAGTCTGAACCCTGCTGTCCACTGAAACAGGCTAATAGAGCCATGCAGTCTGAACCCTGGTCCACTGAAACAGGCTGATAGAGCCATGCATTCGGAACCCTGCGGTCCACTGAAACAGGCTGATAGAGCCATGCAGTCTGAACCCTGCTGTCCATTGAAACAGGCTGATAGAGCCATGCAGTCTGTCAAGCCTGTTTGTCTTATGCTGGTCATGTCCCCTGTGCTGCTCCCTCTGAAACGATGCAGCCTGTTCAGACTGGGATGTGAAGGCTCTGGGTGCTCTTTCATTGATATAGTCTAAAGTGGTATAGTTTTAATAGTCTTAAAGAGGGGAGGGGGCTAGACAGGTGAAAGCACCCTGAAGGCCTTCTACCTTATCACTTTAAAGTCCCCCTGGCAAACAGAGCTCCTCTGTCAGTGAAAGACTGACCACTAACTGAGCTCAGCTTTCATTTCCTCAAACTGCCTTTATTTTTGAAATGTTTAAAGCTGGAATGCTTAGTGGTGAAACTCCCGATCCGTTTGTGATATTACAACAACAAACACAGTTTTTTCCTCCCTGACATCATTCTATTCCAGATGACAAATTGATGTTCTCAGGCGCTGGTCTTGTTTCATAGAGGAGAGCGAGATTTGTTAGATTTATTTGAAGGGTAGCCATTGTAGTCAAGCTAGGCTCTGATTGTTTTGTGGATATGCCCTGTAGCAAATGGACAACACACTTAAGCATTGTCCATGTAATAAAGATAGACAATATACGTATAATCATAAATGTATGTACCAGCTGCTAGTATTGTTGGAGAGAAAAATAGATAAATATATAAATATAAAAAAAATAGATAAATAGAGAGAGGAGGGATAGAGAGAGAGGAGAGAACGACAGAGAATGGGGGATGGATAAATAGAGAGGAGGGATAGAGAGAGGAAAACGACAGAGAATGGGGGATGGATGGATAGAGAGAGGAGGGAACGACAGAGAATGAGGGATGGATGGATAGAGAGAGGAGAACGACAGAGAATGAGGGATGGATGGATAGAGAGGAGGAACGACAGAGAATGGGGATGGATGGATAGAGAGAGGAGGAACGACAGAGAATGAGGGATGGATGGATAGAGAGAGGAGGGAACGACAGAGAATGGGGGATGGATGGATAGAGAGAGGAGGGAACGACAATGGGGGATGGATGGATAGAGAGGGAGGGAACGACAGAGAATGGGGGATGGATGGATAGAGAGGAGGAACGACAGAGAATGGGGGATGGATGGATAGAGAGAGGAGGAACGACAGAGAATGGGGGATGGATGGATAGAGAGAGGAGGGAACGACAGAGAATGAGGGATGGATGGATAGAGAGAGGAGGGAACGACAGAGAATGGGGATGGATGGATAGAGAGAGGAGAGCGACAGAGAATGGGGGATGGATAAATAGAGAGAGAGAGGGATAGAGAGAGGAGAGAACGACAGAGAATGGGATGGATAAATAGAGAGAGGAGGGATAGAGAGGAGAAACGACAGAGAATGGGGGATGGATGGATAGAGAGAGAGGAACGACAGAGAATGAGGGATGGATGGATAGAGAGAGGAGGAACGACAGAGAATGGGGGATGGATGGATAGAGAGGAGGGAACGACAGAGAATGGGGGATGGATAAATAGAGAGAGAGAGGATAGAGAGCAGAGAATGAGGATGGATGGATAGAGAGAGGAGGAACGACAGAGAATGGGGGATGGATAAATAGAGAGAGAGGGATAGAGAGGAGAGAACGACAGAGAATGGGGGATGGATAAATAGAGAGGGATAGAGGAGAGAACGACAGAGAATGAGGGATAGATGGATAGATACGAGAGAGGAGAGAACGACAGAGAATGGGGGATGGATAAATAGAGAGAGAGAGGGATAGAGAGAGGAGAGAACGACAGAGAATTTGGGATGGATAAATAGAGAGAGAAGAGAATGACAGATGGATGGATAGAGAGAGGAGAGAACGACAGAGAATGGGGGATGGATAAATAGAGAGAGAGAGGGATAGAGAGAGGAGAGAACGACAGAGAATGGGGGATGGATAAATAGAGAGAGAGGGATAGAGAGGAGAGAACGACAGAGAATGAGGGATAGATGGATAGATACGAGAGAGGAGAGAACGACAGAGAATGGGGGATGGATAAATAGAGAGAGAGAGGGATAGAGAGAGGAGAGAACGACAGAGAATTTGGGATGGATAAATAGAGAGAGAAGAGAATGACAGATGGATGGATAGAGAGAGGAGAGAACGACAGAGAATTTGGGATGGATAAATAGAGAGAGAAGAGAATGACAGATGGATGGATAGATAGAGGAGAGAATGACAGAGAATGAGGGATGGATAAATAGAGGGATAGAGAGAGGAGAGAACGACAGAGAATGGGGGATGGATGGATAGAGAGAGGAGGGAACGACAGAGAATGGGGGATGGATGGATAGAGAGAGGAGGGAACGACAGAGAATGGGGGATGGATAAATAGAGAGGAGGGATAGAGAGAGAGGAGAGAACGACAGAGAATGGGGGATGGATGGATAGAGAGAGGAGGGAACGACAGAGAATGAGGATGGATGGATAGAGAGAGGAGGGAACGACAGAGAATGGGGGATGGATGGATAGAGAGAGGAGGAGCGACAGAGAATGGGGATGGATAAATAGAGAGAGAGGGATAGAGAGAGCAGAGAATGAGGGATGGATGGATAGAGAGAGGAGGGAACGACAGAGAATGGGGGATGGATAAATAGAGAGAGAGAGGGATAGAGAGAGGAGAGAACGACAGAGAATGGGGGATGGATAAATAGAGAGAGAGGGATAGAGAGGAGAGAACGACAGAGAATGAGGGATAGATGGATAGATACGAGAGAGGAGAGAACGACAGAGAATGGGGGATGGATAAATAGAGAGAGAGAGGGATAGAGAGAGGAGAGAACGACAGAGAATTTGGGATGGATAAATAAGAGAGAAGAGAATGACAGATGGATGGATAGAAGAGGAGGAGAACGACAGAGAATGGGGGATGGATAAATAGAGAGAGAGAGGGATAGAGAGAGGAGAGAACGACAGAGAATGGGGGATGGATAAATAGAGAGAGAGGGATAGAGAGGAGAGAACGACAGAGAATGAGGGATAGATGGATAGATACGAGAGAGGAGAGAACGACAGAGAATGGGGGATGGATAAAAGAGAGGGATAGAGAGAGGAGAGAACGACAGAGAATTTGGGATGGATAAATAGAGAAGAGAATGACAGATGGATGGATAGAGAGAGGAGAACGACAGAGAATTTGGGATGGATAAATAGAGAGAAGAAGAGAATGACAGATGGATGGATAGATAGAGGAGAGAATGACAGAGAATGAGGGATGGATAAATAGAGGGATAGAGAGGAGAAACGACAGAGAATGGGGGATGGATGGATAGAGAGAGCAGAGAATGACGGATGGATAAATAGGGAGAGGAGAAAACGACAGAGAATTGGGGATGGATAAATAGAGAGAGAGATAGAGAGAGGAGAGAACGACAGAATGAGGGATGGATAAAGAGGGCTAGAGAGGAGAGGAGGACAGAGAATGGGGGATGGATAAAGAGGGCTAGAGAGGAGAGGAGGACAGAGAATGGGGGATGGATAAATAGAGAGAGGGATAAAGAGAGGAGAGAACGACAGAATGGGGGATGGATAAATAGAGAGAGAGAGGGATAGAGAGAGGAGAGAATGACAGAGAATGGGGATGGATGGATAAATAGAGAGAGGAGAGAACGACAGAGAATGGGGGATGGATAAATAGAGCGAGAGAGGGATAGAGAGAGGAGAGAACGACAGAGAATGAGTGATGGATGGATAGAGAGAGAGGAGAGAACGACAGAGAATGGGGGATGGATGGATAGAGAGAGAGGGATAGAGAGAGGAGAGAACGACAGAGAATGGGGGATGGATGGATAGAGAGAGAGGGATAGAGAGAGGAGAGAACGACAGAGAATGGGGGATGGATGGATAGAGAGAGGAGAGAAACGACAGAGAATGGGGGATGGATGGATAGAGAGGAGAGAACGACAGAGAATGGGGGATGGATGGATAGATAGAGAGAGGAGAAACGACAGAGAATGGGGATGGATAAATAGAGCGAGAGGGATAGAGAGAGAGAACGACAGAGAATGGGGGATGGATGGATAGAGAGAGGAAAACGACAGAGAATGGGGATGGATGGATAGAGAGAGAAGATAGAGAGGAGAAACGACAGAGAATGGGGGATGGATGGATAGAGAGAGGAGAGAACGACAGAGAATGGGGGATGGATGGATAGAGAGAGAGAGAGATAGAGAGAGGAGAGAACGACAGAGAATGGGGGATGGATGGATAGAGAGAGGAGAGAACGAAAGAGAATGGGGGATGGATGGATAGAGAGAGAGGGATAGAGAGAGGAGAGAACGACAGAGAATGGGGGATGGATAGAGAGAGAGAGAGATGGAGAGAGGCGAGAACGACAGAGAATTGGGATGGATAAATAGAGAGAGAGATAGAGAGAGGAGAGAATGACAGAGAATGGGGATGGATAAATAGAGAGAGAGAGGAGGGATAGAGAGAGGAGAATGACAGAGAATGAGGGATGGATGGATAGAGAGGAGGGAACGACAGAGAATGGGGATGGATAAATAGAAAGGGATAGAGAGAGGAGAGAATGACAGAATGGGGGATGGATAATTAGAGAGGGGATAGAGAGAGGAGAGAATGACAGAGAATGGGGATAGATAAATAGAGAGGGATAGAGAGGAGAGAATGACAGAGAATGGGGATGGATAAATAGAGAGAGAGGAGGGATAGAGAGAGAGGAGAGAATGACAGAATGGGGGGATGGATAATTAGAGAGGGGGATAGAGAGAGATGGATAGAGAATGGGGATGGATAAATAGAGAGGGAGGGATAGAGAGGAGAGAATGACAGAATGGGGGATGGATAATTAGAGAGAGGGGGGGAGAGAGAGATGGATAGAGAATGGGGGATGGATAAATAGAGCGAGAGAGGGATAGAGAATAGGGGATGGATGGATAGATAGAGAATGACAGAGAATGGGGGATGGATAAATAGAGAGAGTGAGGGGGATAGATGAATAGAGAGAGAGTGAGGGGATAGATGAATAGAGAGAGAGTGATGGGGATAGATGAATAGAGAGAGTGATGGGGATAGATGAATAGAGGGAGAGTGAGGGGGATAGATGAATAGAGGGAGAGTGAGGGGGATAGATAAATAGAGAGAGAGAGTGGGGGATAGATAAATAGAGAGAGAGTGGGGGATAGATGAATAGAGAGAGAGAGTGAGGGGATAGATGAATAGAGAGAGAGTGAGGGGATAGATGAATAGAGAGAGAGTGATGGGGATAGATGAATAGAGAGAGAGTGATGGGGATAGATGAATAGAGAGAGAGTGATGGGGATAGATGAATAGAGGGAGAGTGAGGGGGATAGATGAATAGAGGGAGAGTGAGGGGGATAGATAAATAGAGAGAGAGTGATGGGGATAGATAAATAGAGAGAGAGTGATGGGGATAGATAAATAGAGAGAGAGTGATGGGGATAGATATATAGAGAGAGAGTGAGGGGGATAGATAAATAGAGAGAGAGTGATGGGGATAGATGAAAAGAGAGAGAGAGTGAGGGGGATATATATAGAGAGAGAGTGATGGGGATATATATAGAGAGAGTGATGGGGATAGATGAATAGAGAGTGAGGGGGATATATATATAGAGAGAGTGATGGGGATAGATAAATAGAGGGAGAGTGAGGGGGATAGATAAATAGAGAGAGAGTGATGGGGATAGATAAATAGAGAGAGAGTGATGGGGATAGATATATAGAGAGAGAGTGAGGGGGATAGATAAATAGAGAGAGAGTGATGGGGATAGATGAAAGAAAGAGAGTGAGGGGGGATATATATAGAGAGAGAGTGATGGGGATATATATAGAGAGTGATGGGGATAGATGAATAGAGAGTGAGGGGATATATATATAGAGAGAGTGATGGGGATAGATGAATAGAGAGTGAGGGGGATAGATGAATAGAGAGAGAGTGATGGGGATAGATGAATAGAGAGAGTGATGGGGATAGATGAATAGAGAGAGTGATGGGGATAGATGAATAGAGAGAGTGATGGGATAGATGAATAGAGAGAGTGATGGGGATAGATGAATAGAGAGACTGATGGGGATAGATGAATAGAGAGAGTGAGGGGGATAGATAAATAGAGAGTGAGGGGGATATATATATAGAGAGAGAGTGATAGGGATCGATGAATAGAGTTAGAGAGAGTGAGGGGGATAGATGAATAGAGAGAGTGATGGGGATAGATTAATAGAGAGAGTGATGGGGATAGATGAATAGAGAGAGAGTGAGGGGGATAGATGAATAGAGAGAGTGAGGGGGATAGATAAATAGAGAGTGAGGGGGATATATATATAGAGAGAGAGTGATAGGGATCGATGAATAGAGAGTGGGGGGGATATATATAGAAAGAGAGTGATAGGGATCGATGAATAGAGAGAGAGAGTGAGGGGGATAGATGAATAGAGAGAGTGATAGGAATCGATGAATAGAGAGTGAGGGGGATATATATATATAGAGAGAGTGATGGGGATCGATGAATAGAGAGTGAGGGGGATATATATATATATAGAGAGAGTGATGGGGATCAATGAATAGAGCGTGAGGGGGATATATATATAGAGAGAGTGATGGGGATAGATGAATAGAGAGAGAGAGTGAGGGGGATATATATATAGAGAGAGAGTGATGGGGATAGATGAATAGAGAGAGAGAGGAGGGGGATATATATAGAGAGAGAGAGTGATAGGGATCAATGAATAGAAAGTGAGGGGATATATTTAGAGAGAGAGTGATGGGGATAGATGAATAGAGAGAGAGTGAGGGGGATATATATATAGAAGTGATGGGGATAGATGAATAGAGAGAGAGTGAGGGGGATATATATATAGAGAGACATTGATGGGGATAGATGAATAGAGAGAGAGAGTGAGGGGGATATATATAGAGGAGAGTGATGGGGATAGATGAATAGAGAGAGAGAGAGTGAGGGGATATATATATAGAGAGAGGTGATAGGGATCAATGAATAGAGCGTGAGGGGGGATATATATATATATAGAAGAAGGCAGGAGCCAGCCAGAGGAGGTGTGGAGGAAGATAAAGAGCTGAGATGGGGAGAGAGAGAAGGCAGGAGCCAGCCAGAGGAAGTGTGGAGGGAAGATAAAGAGCTGAGATAGGGAGAGAGAGAAGGCAGGAGCCAGCCAGAGGAGAATGGGAAGATAAAGAGCTGAGATAGGGAGAGGGAGAAGGCAGGAGCCATCCAGAGGAGGTGTGGAGGGAAGATAAAGAGCTGAGATGGGGAGAGAGAGAGAAGGCAGGAGCCAGCCAGAGGAGGTGTGGAGGGGGAAGATAAAGAGCTGAGATAGGGGAGAGAGAAAGGCAGGGAGCCAGCCAGAGGAGGTGTGAGGGAAGATAAAGGAGCTGAGATAGGGAGAGAGAAGGCAGGAGCCAGCCAGAGGAGGTGTGGAGGGGAAGATAAAGAGCTGAGATAGGAGAGAGGAGAAGGCAGGAGCCAGCCAGAGGAGGTGGAGGGGAAGATAAAGAGCTGAGATAGGAGAGAGAGAAGGCAGGAGCCAGCCAGAGGAAGTGTGGAGAAGGAAGATAAAGAGCTGAGATAGGGAGAGAGAAGGCAGAACCAGCCAGGAGGAATTAATGGAGAGATAAAGAGTTTGAGATAGGAGAATGCGGTCTGAGTCAGGCGCAGTAAAACCAGGCATGCATCACTGCAGGGCCAGAGTGGCTAACTTTAAGGCGCAGAGCGTGACTGCAGTTAGCAGAGGCCCCCAACACAGAGGACTAGCTGAAGAGCCCACACGTTATTAGGCTTGTTGTTGATTAGTATTCCTGCCTGCACAGTAATACATAGAAATGATGGTATTACTATAGAAATAGGATTACCATTTTATGATATTACGTATCACACATAGTGATGACATAGACATATATGTATATTCACAGGTATTACATTTCTCATATCAGAGGGTATGTTATTGCATATCAGGTTTCTGCAGCATCAAAACAGCCTGTTTTTGAAAAGTGCAGTCAGGGATCTGGAATACATCTCAGGTGTATTGCATTAGCTAATGTGTGATCAAATCGAGCTACTGGCCTGCATATTGTCAATGATTAATGTCTTATGGCTTATTACATACAAACACATATGGCTGGGGATTGATATTCCAACAGGACGAAAGCTGGTATTCATTCAGACTGGAACACACACACACACACACACACACACACACACACACACACACACACACACACACACACACACACACACACACACACACACACACACACACACACAGAGAGAGAATCTTACTGAGATAATATTTATTCAGACTGGATCACACACTCCTGTACCTCTCACTGGTGGTACTGAAGTAGAGCTCAGCAGTGTTTCCAGATAGTACATCACCATCCCAGAAGCTACTCTACTGTCGGGTGGAGATAGTGCATCACCCCTCCAAGCTACTCTACTGTCGGGTGGAGATAGTGCATCACTCCTCCCAAGCTACTCTGCTGTCGGGGTGGAGATAGTGCATCACCTCCCAAGCTACTCTACTGTCGGGTGGAGATGGTGCATCATTCTCCAAGCTGCTCTACTGTCGGTGAGATAGCGCACGCCCTCCCAACTTCTCTCTCTACTGGGTCGGGGTGGAGATAGGTGCATCACCCTCCTGTCGGGTCGAGATAGTACATCACCCTCCCAAGCTACTCTCCTGTCGTGGGTGGAGATAGTACATCATTCTCCTGTTACTCTACTGTCGGGTGGAGATAGTACATCACCCTCCCAAGCTACTCTACTGTCGGGTGGAGATACT
>NC_060186.1:8002840-8023747 GCF_021184085.1 Oncorhynchus gorbuscha
GTCAGGCCTGTTTGTCTTATGCTGGTCATGTCCCCTGTGCTGCTCCTCTGAAACGATGCAGCCTGTTCAGACTGGGGTGTGAAGGCTCTGGGTGCTCTTCATTGATATAGTCTAGAGTGGTATAGTTTTAATAGTCTTAGAGGGGAGGGGCTAGACAGGTGAAAGCACCCTGAAGGCCTTCTACCTTATCACTTTAAAGTCCCCCTGGCAAACAGAGCTCCTCTGTCAGTGAAAGACTGACCACTAACTGAGCTCAGCTTTCATTTCCTCAAACTGCCTTTATTTTGAAATGTTTAAAGCTGGAATGCTTAGTGGTGAAACTCCCACGTCCGTTTGTGATATTACAACAACAAACACAGTTTTTTCCCTCCTGACATCATTGTATTCCAGATGACAAATTGATGTTCTCAGGCGCTGGTCTTGTTTCATAGAGGAGAGGGGGATTTGTTAGATTTATTTGAAGGGTAGCCATTGTAGTCAAGCTAGGCTCTGATTGTTTTGTGGATATGCCCTGTAGCAAATGGACAACACACTTAAGCATTGTCCATGTAATAAAGATAGACAATATACGTATAATCATAAATGTATGTACCAGCTGCTAGTATTGTTGGAGAGAAAAATAGATAAATATATAAATATAAAAAAATAGATAAATAGAGAGAGAGGAGGGATAGAGAGAGGAGAGAACGACAGAGAATGGGGGATGGATAAATAGAGAGAGAGAGGGATAGAGAGAGGAGGGAACGACAGAGAATGGGGGATGGATAAATAGAGAGAGGAGGGATAGAGAGAGGAGAGAACGACAGAGAATGGGGGATGGATGGATAGAGAGATAGGAGGGAACGACAGAGAATGAGGGATGGATGGATAGAGAGAGGAGGGAACGACAGAGAATGGGGGATGGATAAATAGAGAGAGAGGGACAGGAGAGGAGAGAACGACAGAGAATGGGGGATGGATAAATAGAGAGAGAGAGGGATAGAGAGAGGAGAGAACGACAGAGAATGGGGATGGATGGATAGAAGGAGGAACGACAGAAAGTAGGGATGGATGGATAAAGGAGGAACGGCTCTGAAAGAGCCGGATGGATGGATGTCGAAGGAAGGAAACGACAGAGAATGGGGGATGGATAAATAGAAGGAGGGATAGAGAGGAAACGACAGAGAATAGAGGATGGATAAATAGAGAGAGAGGGATAGAGAGAGGAGAGAACGACAGAGAATGGGGATGGATAAAATAGATGGATGGATAGAAGGATGGAACGAGAGAATGAGGGATGGATGGATAGGAGGGAACGAGGAGGGGATGGACAGAGAATGGGATGGATAATAGAGATGGGGAGATCGAGGGATAGAGCAGAGAATCGGGGATGGATAAATAGAGAGAGAGGGATAGAGAGGAGAGAACGACAGAGAATGAGGGATAGATGGATAGATACGAGAGGAGAGAACGACAGAGAATGAGGGATGGATAAATAGAGAGGATAGAGAGAGGAGAGAACGACAGAGAATGGGGGATGGATAAATAGAGGGATATTGAGAGGAGAGAACGACAGAGAATGGGGGATGGATAAATAGAGAGAGAGGAGGGATAGAGAGAGGAGGGAACGACAGAGAATGGGGGATGGATAAATAGAGAGAGAGAGGGATAGAGAGAGGAGAGAACGACAGAGAATGGGGGATGGATAAATAGAGGGATATTGAGAGGAGAGAACGACAGAGAATGGGGGATGGATAAATAGAGAGAGAAAGGGATAGAGAGAGGAGAGAATGACAGAGAATGGGGGATGGATAAATAGAGAGAGAGGGATAGAGAGAGGAGAGAACGACAGATGGATGATAGAGAGAGGAGAGAACGACAGAGAATGGGGGATGGATAAATAGAGGGATATTTGAAGGAGAGAACGACAGAGAATGGGGGATGGATAAATAGAGAAGAGGAGGGATAGAGAGAGAGGAGAACGACAGAGAATGGGGGATGGATAAATAGAGAGAGAGAGGGATAGGAGAGAACGACAGAGAATGAGGGATAGATGGATAGATACGAGAGAGAGAACGACAGAGAATGGGGATGGATAAATAGAGAGAGGATAGAGAGGAGGAACGACAGAGAATTTGGGATGGATAAATAGAGGGGGGATAGAGAGGAGAGAACGACAGAGAATGAGGATAGATGGATAGATACGAGAGAGGAGAAACGACAGAGAATGGGGGATGGATAAATAGAGAGGGATAGAGAGGAGAGAGCAACGACAGAGAATTTGGGATGGATAAATGAGAGAGAAGAGAATGACAGATGGATGGATAGATAGAGGAGAGAATGACAGAGGATGAGGGATGGATAAATAGAGGGATAGAGAGAGGAGAGAACGACAGAGAATGGGGATGGATGGATAGATAGAGAGAGCAGAGAATGTGGGATGGATAAATAGGGAGAGGAGAAAAGCGACAGAGAATTGGGGATGGATAAATAGAGAGAGGGATAGAGAGAGGAGAGAACGACAGAATGAGGGATGGATAAAGAGGGCTAGAGAGGAGAGGAGGACAGAGAATGGGGGATGGATAAATAGAGAGAGGGATAAAAAGAGAGGAAGAACGACAGAATGGGGGATGGATAAAGAGGGCTAGAGGAGAGGAGGACAGAGAATGGGGGATGGATAAATAGAGAGAGGGATAAAGAGGAGAGGAAACGACAGAATGGGGATGGATAAATAGAGGGATAGAGAGGGAGAGAATGACAGAGAATGGGGATGGATGGATAAATAGAGAGAGGAGGAGAAACGACAGAGAATGGGGGATGGATAAATAGAGCGAGAGAGGGATAGAGAGGAAAACGACAGAGAATGAGTGATGGATGGATAGAGAGAGAGGAGAGAACGACAGAGAATGGGGATGGATGGATAGAGAGAGGGATAGAGAGGAGAGAAACGACAGAGAATGGGATGGATGGATAGATGGAGAAAACGACAAGAGAATGGGGGATGGATAAATAGAGCGAGAGAGGGATAGAGAGAGGGAGAGAACGACAGAGAATGGGGGATGGATGGATAGAGAGAGGAGAGAACGACAGAGAATGGGGGATGGATGGATAGAGAGAGGAGGGAACGACAGAGAATGAGGATGGATGGATAGAGAGAGAGAGGAGAACGACAGAGAATGGGGGATGGATGGATAGAGAGGAGGAACGACAGAGAATGGGGGGATGGATAAATAGAGAGAGAGGGATAGAGAGCAGAGAATGAGGGATGGATGGATAGAGAGAGGAGGGAACGACAGAGAATGGGGGATGGATAAATAGAGAGAGGGATAGAGAGAGAGCAGAGAATGAGGATGGATGGATAGAGAGAGGAGGAGCGACAGAGAATGGGGGATGGATAAATAGAGAGAGGGGATAGAGGGAGAGAATGAGGGATGGATGGATAGAGAGAGGAACGACAGAGAATGGGGGATGGATAAATAGAGAGGGATAAGAGAGAGCAGAGAATGAGGGATGGATGGATAGAGAGGAGGAGAACGACAGAGAATGGGGGATGGATAAATAGAGGGATAGAGAGAGCAGAGAATGAGGGATGGATGGATAGAGAAGAGGGGAACGACAGAGAATGGGGGATGGATAAATAGAGAGGGATAGAGAGAGGAGAGAAACGACAGAGAATGGGGATGGATAAATAGAGAGAGAGGAGGGATAGAGAGAGAGGAGAAACGACAGAGAATGGGGGATGGATAAATAGAGAGAGAGAGAGAGAGGGATAGAGAGGAGAGAACGACAGAGAATGGGGGATGGATAAATAGAGAGAGGGATAGAGAGAGGAGAGAATGAGGGATGGATGGATAGAGAGAGGAGGAACGACAGAGAATGGGGGATGGATAAATAGAGAGAGGGATAGAGAGCAGAGAATGGGGATGGATGGATAGAGAGAGGAGGAACGACAGAGAATGGGGATGGATAAATAGAGAGGGATAGAGGGGAGAGAACGACAGAATGGGGGATGGATAAATAGAGAGGAGGATAGAGAGAGGAGGGAACGACAGAGAATGGGGATGGATAAATAGAGAGAGGGATAGAGGGGAGAAACGACAGAGAATGGGGGATGGATAAGCCAGGGATATTGAGAGGAGAGAACGACAGAGAATGGGGGATGGATAAATAGAGAGAAAGGGATAGAGAGAGGAGAGAATGACAGAGAATGGGGGATGGATAAATAGAGAGGGATAGAGAGGAAAACGACAGATGGATGATAGAGAGAGGAGAAACGACAGAGAATGGGGGATGGATAAATAGAGGATATTGAGAGGAAGAACGACAGAGAATGGGGGATGGATAAATAGAGGAGAGGAGGGATAGAGAGGAGGAACGACAGAGAATGGGGGATGGATAAATAGAGAGAGAGGGATAGAGAGGAAGAACGACAGAGAATGAGGGATAGATGGATAGATACGAGAGAGGAGAGAACGACAGAGAATGGGGGATGGATAAATAGAGAGGGATAGAGAGAGAGAGAGGAGAGAACGACAGAGAATTTGGGATGGATAAATAGAGAGAGGGATAGAGAGGAGAGAGAACGACAGAGAATGAGGGATAGATGGATAGATACGAGAGAGGAGAGAACGACAGAGAATGGGGGATGGATAAATAGAGAGAGAGGGATAGAGAGGAGAGAGAACGACAGAGAATTTGGGATGGATAAATAGAGAGAGAAGAGAATGACAGATGGATGGATAGATAGAGGAGAGAATGACAGAGAATGAGGGATGGATAAATAGAGGGATAGAGAGGAGAAACGACAGAGAATGGGGATGGATGGATAGATAGAGAGAGCAGAGAATGACGGATGGATAAATAGGGAGAGGAGAAAACGACAGAAATTGGGGATGGATAAATAGAGAGAGGGATAGAGAGAGGAGAGAACGACAGAATGAGGGATGGATAAAGAGGGCTAGAGAGGAGAGAGGACAGAGAATGGGGATGGATAAATAGAGAGAGGGATAAAAGAGGAGAGAACGACAGAATGGGGGATGGATAAAGAGGGCTAGAGAGGAGAGGAGGACAGAGAATGGGGGATGGATAAATAGAGAGAGGGATAAAGAGAGGGGAGAGAACGACAGAATGGGGGATGGATAAAGAGAGAGGGATAGAGAGAGGAGAGAGAATGACAGAGAATGGGGATGGATGGATAAATAGAGAGGAGAGAACGACAGAGAATGGGGATTGATAAATAGAGCGAGAGAGAGGGATAGAGAGAGAGAGAGAACGACAGAGAATGAGTGATGGATGGATAGAGAGAGAGAGAACGACAGAGAATGGGGGATGGATGGATAGAGAGAGGGATAGAGAGAGGAGAGAGAACGACAGAGAATGGGGATGGATGATAGAGAGAGAGGGATAGAGAGAGGAGAGAACGACAGAGAATGGGGGATGGATGGATAGAGAGGAGAGAACGACAGAGAATGGGGATGGATGGATAGAGAGGGATAGAGAGAGGAGAGAACGACAGAGAATGGGGATGGATGGATAGATGGAGAGAACGACAGAGAATGGGGGATGGATAAATAGAGCGAGAGAGGGATAGAGAGAGGAGAGAACGACAGAGAATGGGGGGATGGATGGATAGAGAGGAGAGAACGACAGAGAATGGGGGATGGATGGATAGAGAGAGGAGGGAACGACAGAGAATGAGGGATGGATGGATAGAGGAGGGAACGACAGAGAATGGGGGATGGATGGATAGAGGAGGAGGAACGACAGAGAATGGGGGATGGAGGGATAGGAGAGCAGAGAATGAGGGATGGATGGATAAGAGAGGAGAACGACAGAGAATGGGGGATGGATAAATAGAAAGAGAGAGGGATAGAGAGAGGGAGGAATGAGGGATGGATGGATAGAGAGGAGAACGACAGAGAATGGGGGATGGATAGAGAGCGAGAGAGGGATAGAGAGCAGAAAATGGGATGGATGGATAGAGAGAGGAGGAACGACAGAGAATGGGGGATGGATAAATAGAGAGAGAGAGAGGGATAGAGAGAGCAGAGAATGAGGGATGGATGGATAGAGAGAGGAGGGAACGACAGAGAATGGGGATGGATAAATAGAGAGAGGGATAGAGAGAGGAGAGAACGACAGAGAATGGGGATGGATAAATAGAGAGGAGAGAACGACAGAGAATGAGTGGATAGATGGATAGATAAGAGAGAGGAGGGAACGACAGAGAATGGGGGATGGATAAATAGAGAGAGAGGGATAGAGAGAGGAGAGAACGACAGAATTGGGATGGATAAATAGAGAGAGAGATAGAGAGAGGAGAGAATGACAGAGAATGGGGATGGATAAATAGAGAGAGAGGAGGGATAGAGGAGAGAATGACAGAGAATGAGGGGATGGATGGATAGAGAGAGGAGGGAACGACAGAGAATGAGGGATGGATGGATAGAGAGAGGAGGAACGACAGAGAATGGGGGATGGATAAATAGAGAGAGGGATAGAGAGGAGAGAGAACGACAGAGAATGGGGGATGGATAAATAGAGAGAGGAGGGATAGAGAGGAGAGTGGAACGACAGAGAATGGGGGATGGATGGATAGAGAGAGGAGGGAACGACAGAGAATGAGGGGATGGATGGATAGAGAGAGGAGGGAACGACAGAGAATGGGGGATGGATGGATAGAGAGAGGAGGGAACGACAGAGAATGGGGGATGGATAAATAGAGAGAGAGAGGGATAGAGAGAGGAGAGAAACGACAGAGAATGGGGGATGGATAAATAGAGGAGGGATAGAGAGAGGAGAGAACGACAGAGAATGGGGGATGGATGGATAGAGAGAGGAGAGAACGACAGAGAATGAGGGATGGATGGATAGAGAGAGGAGGGAACGACAGAGAATGGGGGATGGATGGATAGAGAGAGGAGGGAACGACAGAGAATGGGGGGATGGATAAATAGAGAGAGAGAGGGATAGAGAGCAGACAGAGAATGAGGGATGGATGGATAGAGAGAGGAGGGAAACGACAGAGAATGGGGGATGGATGGATAGAGAGAGGAGGAGGGATAGAGAGAGGAGGGAACGACAGAGAATGGGGGATGGATGGATAGAGAGGAGGGAACGACAGAGAATGGGGATGGATAAATAGGAGAGAGAGAGGGATAGAGAGAGCAGACAGAGAATGAGGGATGGATGGATAGAGAGAGGAGGAGCGACAGAGAATGGGGATGGATGGATAGAGAGGAGGAACGACAGAGAATGGGGGATGGATAAATAGAGAGAGAGGAGGGATAGAGAGAGGAGGGAACGACAGAGAATGGGGATGGATGGATAGAGAGGAGGGAACGACAGAGAATGGGGGATGGATAAATAGAGAGAGAGAGGGATAGAGCAGACAGAGAATGAGGGATGGATGGATAGAGAGAGGAGGGAACGACAGAGAATGGGGGATGGATGGATAGAGAGGAGGGACTGACAGAGAATGGGGATGGATAAATAGAGAGAGGGATAGAGAGAGGAGAGAAACGACAGAGAATGGGGGATGGATAAATAGAGAGAGGAGGGATAGAGAGAGGAGAGAACGACAGAGAATGGGGGATGGATGGATAGAGAGGAGGGAGCGACAGAGAATGAGGGATGGATGGATAGAGAGAGGAGGGAACGACAGAGAATGGGGGATGGATGGATAGAGAGAGGAGGGAACGACAGAGAATGGGGGATGGATAAATAGAGAGAGGGATAGAGAGAGCAGACAGAGAATGAGGGATGGATGGATAGAGAGAGGAGGGAACGACAGAGAATGGGGGATGGATAAATAGAGAGGGATAGAGAGAGGAGAGAAACGACAGAGAATGGGGGATGGATAAATAGAGAGGGATAGAGAGGAGAGAACGACAGAGAATGGGGGATGGATAAATAGAGAGAGAGGGATAGAGAGGAGAGAAACGACAGAGAATGAGGGATAGATACGAGAGAGGAGAGAACGATTAAGAGGAGAATGGGGATGGATAAATAGAGAGAGAGAGGGATAGAGAGGAGAGAATGAGGGATGGATGGATAGAGAGAGGAGGAACGACAGAGAATGGGGATGGATAAATAGAGGGATAGAGAGAGGAGAGAACGACAGAGAATGGGGGATGGATAAATAGAGGAGAGAGGGATAGAGAGGAGAGAACGACAGAGAATGAGGGATAGATACGAGAGAGGAGAGAACGACAGAGAATGGGGGATGGATAAATAGAGAGAGAGAGGGATAGAGAGAGGAGAGAACGACAGAGAATGGGGGATGGATAAATAGAGAGAGAGGGATAGAGAGAGGAGAGAACGACAGATGGATGATAGAGAGAGGAGAGAACGACAGAGAATGGGGGATGGATAAATAGAGGGATATTGAGAGGAGAGAACGACAGAGAATGGGGGATGGATAAATAGAGAGAGGAGGGATAGAGAGGAGGGAACGACAGAGAATGGGGGATGGATAAATAGAGAGAGAGGGATAGAGAGAGGAGAGAACGACAGAGAATGGGGGATGGATAAATAGAGGGATATTGAGAGGAGAGAACGACAGAGAATGGGGGATGGATAAATAGAGAGAGAAAGGGATAGAGAGAGGAGAGAATGACAGAGAATGGGGGATGGATAAATAGAGAGAGAGGGATAGAGAGAGGAGAGAACGACAGATGGATGATAGAGAGAGGAGAGAACGACAGAGAATGGGGGATGGATAAATAGAGGGATATTGAGAGGAGAGAACGACAGAGAATGGGGGATGGATAAATAGAGAGAGAGGAGGGATAGAGAGAGGAGGGAACGACAGAGAATGGGGGATGGATAAATAGAGAGAGAGGGATAGAGGAGAAACGACAGAGAATGGGGATGGATAAATAGAGAGAGAGGGATAGAGAGGGAGAGAACGACAGAGAATGAGGGATAGATGGATAGATACGAGAGGAGAGAACGACAGAGAATGGGGATGGATAAATAGAGAGAGAGAGGGATAGAGAGAGGAGAGAACGACAGAGAATTTGGGATGGATAAATAGAGAGAGAAGAGAATGACAGATGGATGGATAGATAGAGGAGAGAATGACAGAGAATGAGGGATGGATAAATAGAGGGATAGAGAGAGGAGAGAACGACAGAGAATGGGGGATGGATGGATAGATAGAGAGAGCAGAGAATGACGGATGGATAAATAGGGAGAGGGAGAAACGACAGAGAATTGGGGATGGATAAATAGAGAGAGGGATAGAGAGGAGAGAAACGACAGAATGAGGGATGGATAAAGAGGGCTAGAGAGGAGAGGAGGACAGAGAATGGGGGATGGATAAATAATAGAGGGATAAAGAGAGGAGAGAACGACAGAATGGGGGATGGATAAGAGGGCTAGAGAGGAGAGGAGGACAGAGAATGGGGGATGGATAAATAGAGAGAGGGATAAAGAGAGGAGAGAACGACAGAATGGGGGATGGATAAATAGAGAGAGAGAGGGATAGAGAGAGGAGAGAATGACAGAGAATGGGGATGGATGGATAAATAGAGAGAGGAGAGAACGACAGAGAATGGGGGATGGATAAATAGAGCGAGAGAGGGATAGAGAGAGGAGAGAACGACAGAGAATGAGTGATGGATGGATAGAGAGAGAGGAGAGAACGACAGAGAATGGGGGATGGATGGATAGAGAGAGAGGGATAGAGAGAGGAGAGAACGACAGAGAATGGGGGATGGATGGATAGAGAGAGAGGGATAGAGAGAGGAGAGAACGACAGAGAATGGGGGATGGATGGATAGATGGAGAGAACGACAGAGAATGGGGGATGGATAAATAGAGCGAGAGAGGGATAGAGAGAGGAGAGAACGACAGAGAATGGGGGATGGATGGATAGAGAGAGGAGAGAACGACAGAGAATGGGGGATGGATGGATAGAGAGAGGAGGGAACGACAGAGAATGAGGGATGGATGGATAGAGAGAGGAGGGAACGACAGAGAATGGGGGATGGATGGATAGAGAGAGGAGGGAACGACAGAGAATGGGGGATGGATAAATAGAGAGAGAGAGGGATAGAGAGAGGAGAGAATGAGGGATGGATGGATAGAGAGAGGAGGGAACGACAGAGAATGGGGGATGGATAAATAGAGAGAGAGAGGGATAGAGAGAGCAGAGAATGAGGGATGGATGGATAGAGAGAGGAGGGAACGACAGAGAATGGGGGATGGATAAATAGAGAGAGAGAGGGATAGAGAGAGCAGAGAATGAGGGATGGATGGATAGAGAGAGGAGGGAACGACAGAGAATGGGGGATGGATAAATAGAGAGAGGGATAGAGAGAGGAGAGAACGACAGAGAATGGGGGATGGATAAATAGAGAGGAGATAACGACAGAGAATGAGGGATAGATGGATAGATACGAGAGAGGAGAGAACGACAGAGAATGGGGGATGGATAAATAGAGAGAGAGAGGGATAGAGAGAGGAGAGAACGACAGAGAATTTGGGATGGATAAATAGAGAGAGAGAGGGATAGAGAGAGGAGAGAACGACAGAGAATTGGGATGGATAAATAGAGAGAGAGATAGAGAGAGGAGAGAATGACAGAGAATGGGGATGGATAAATAGAGAGAGAGGAGGGATAGAGAGGAGGAGAGAATGACAGAGAATGAGGGATGGATGGATAGAGAGAGGAGGGAAATTCGACAGAGAATGGGGGATGGATAAATAGAGAGAGAAAGGGATAGAGAGAGGAGAGAATGACAGAATGGGGGATGGATAATTAGAGAGGGGGGGTAGAGAGAGGAGAGAATGACAGAGAATGGGGATGGATAAATAGAGAGAGAGGAGGGATAGAGAGAGGAGAGAATGACAGAGAATGGGGATGGATAAATAGAGAGAGAGGAGGGATAGAGAGAGGAGAGAATGACAGAATGGGGGATGGATAATTAGAGAGAGGGGGATAGAGAGAGAGATGGATAGAGAATGGGGGATGGATAAATAGAGAGAGGGAGGGATAGAGAGAGGAGAGAATGACAGAATGGGGGATGGATAATTAGAGAGAGGGGGATAGAGAGAGAGATGGATAGAGAATGGGGGATGGATAAATAGAGCGAGAGAGGGATAGAGAATAGGGGATGGATGGATAGATAGAGAGAATGACAGAGAATGGGGATGGATAAATAGAGAGAGAGTGAGGGGGATAGATGAATAGAGAGAGAGTGAGGGGGATAGATGAATAGAGAGAGAGTGATGGGGATAGATGAATAGAGAGAGAGTGATGGGGATAGATGAAAAGAGAGAGAGAGTGAGGGGGATATATATAGAGAGAGAGTGATGGGGATAGATGAAAAGAGAGAGAGAGTGAGGGGGATATATATATAGAGAGAGTGATGGGGATAGATGAATAGAGAGAGAGTGATGGGGATAGATGAAAAGAGAGAGAGAGTGAGGGGGATATATATAGAGAGAGAGTGATGGGATTAGATGAAAAGAGAGAGAGAGTGAGGGGGATATATATAGAGAGAGAGTGATGGGGATAGATGAATAGAGAGAGAGTGATGGGGGTAGATGAAAAGAGAGAGAGAGTGAGGGGGATATATATAGAGAGAGAGTGATGGGGATATATATAGAGAGAGTGATGGGGATAGATGAATAGAGAGTGAGGGGGATAGATGAATAGAGAGAGAGTGATGGGGATAGATGAATAGAGAGAGTGATGGGGATAGATGAATAGAGAGAGTGATGGGGATAGATGAATAGAGAGAGTGATGGGGATAGATGAATAGAGAGAGAGTGATGGGGATAGATGAATAGAGAGAGAGTGATGGGGATAGATGAATAGAGAGAGAGTGATGGGGATAGATGAATAGAGAGTGAGGGGGATAGATGAATAGAGAGAGAGTGATGGGGATAGATGAATAGAGAGAGTGATGGGGATAGATGAATAGAGAGAGTGATGGGGATAGATGAATAGAGAGAGTGATGGGGATAGATGAATAGAGAGAGTGATGGGGATAGATGAATAGAGAGAGACTGATGGGGATAGATGAATAGAGAGACTGATGGGGATATATAAATAGCGAGTGAGATGAGGGGGATATATATATAGAGAGAGAGTGATAGGGATGGGGATGAATAGAGTTAGAGAGAGTGAGGGGATAGATGAATAGAGAGAGTGATGGGGATAGATGAATAGAGAGAGTGATGGGGATAGATGAATAGAGAGAGTGATGGGGATAGATGAATAGAGAGAGTGATGGGGAATAGATGGGGATAGATAGAGAGAGTGATGGGGATAGATGAATAGAGAGAGTGATGGGGATAGGGGGATAGAATAGAGAGAGAGAGTGATGGGGGATGGGGATAGATGAATGAGAGAGGGATAGATGAATAGAGAGAGTGATGGGGATAGATGAATAGAGAGAGTGATGGGGATAGATGAATAGAGAGAGACTGATGGGGATAGATGAATAGAGAGACTGATGGGGATATAAATAGCGATAGGGGGATATATATATAGAGAGAGAGAGTGATAGGGATCGATGAATAGAGTTAGAGAGAGTGAGGGGGATAGATGAATAGAGAGAGTGATGGGGATAGATGAATAGAGAAGTGATGGGGATAGATGAATAGAGAGTGAGGGGGATAGATGAATAGAGAGAGTGAGGGGGATAGATGAATAGAGAGAGTGATGGGAGATGAATAGAGAGAGTGATGGGGATAGATGAATAGAGAGAGTGATGGGGATAGATGAATAGAGAGAGTGATGGGGATAGATTAATAGAGAAGGATGGGGATAGATGAGAGAGAGTGGGGGATAGATGAATAGAGAGAGTGAGGGGATAGATAAATAGAGAGTGAGGGGATATATATATAGAGAGAGTGATAGGGATCGATGAATAGAGAGTGGGGGGATATATATAGAAAGAGAGAGTGATAGGGATCGATGAATAGAGAGAGAGTGAGGGGGATAGATGAATAGAGAGAGTGATAGGAATCGATGAATAGAGAGTGAGGGGGATATATATATATAGAGAGAGTGAGGGGATAGATGAATAGAGAGAGAGGGGGATATATATAGAGAGAGAGTGATAGGGATAGATGAATAGAGAGAGAGGGGGATATATATATAGAGAGAGAGTGATAGGGATCAATGAATAGAGCGTGAGGGGGATATATATATAGAGAGAGAGTGATGGGGATAGATGAATAGAGAGAGAGAGTGAGGGGGATATATATAGAGAGAGAGTGTGAGGGGGATATATATAGAGAGAGTGATGGGGATAGATGAATAGAGAGAGAGAGTGAGGGGGATATATATAGAGAGAGTGTGAGGGGATATATATATAGAGAGAGTGATGGGGATAGATGAATAGAGAGAGAGAGTGAGGGGGATATATATAGAGAGAGAGTGTGAGGGGGATATATATAGAGAGAGAGTGATGGGGATAGATGAATAGAGAGAGAGAGTGAGGGGGAGATATATATAGAGAGAGAGTGATAGGGATCAATGAATAGAGCGTGAGGGGGATATATATAGAGAGAGAGTGATGGGGATAGATGAATAGAGAGAGAGAGTGATGGGGATAGATGAATAGAGAGAGAGTGATGGGGATAGATGAATAGAGAGTGAGGGGGATAGATGAATAGAGAGAGAGTGATGGGGATAGATGAATAGAGAGAGTGATGGGGATAGATGAATAGAGAGAGTGATGGGGATAGATGAATAGAGAGAGTGATGGGGATAGATGAATAGAGAGAGTGATGGGGATAGATGAATAGAGAGAGACTGATGGGGATAGATGAATAGAGAGACTGATGGGGATATATAAATAGCGAGTGAGGGGGATATATATATAGAGAGAGAGTGATAGGGATCGATGAATAGAGTTAGAGAGAGTGAGGGGGATAGATGAATAGAGAGAGTGATGGGGATAGATGAATAGAGAGAGTGATGGGGATAGATGAATAGAGAGAGTGATGGGGATAGATGAATAGAGAGAGTGATGGGGATAGATGAATAGAGAGAGTGATGGGGATGGATGAATAGAGAGAGTGATGGGGATAGATGAATAGAGAGAGAGTGATGGGGATAGATGAATAGAGAGTGAGGGGGATAGATGAATAGAGAGAGAGTGATGGGGATAGATGAATAGAGAGAGTGATGGGGATAGATGAATAGAGAGAGTGATGGGGATAGATGAATAGAGAGAGTGATGGGGATAGATGAATAGAGAGAGTGATGGGGATAGATGAATAGAGAGAGACTGATGGGGATAGATGAATAGAGAGACTGATGGGGATATATAAATAGCGAGTGAGGGGGATATATATATAGAGAGAGAGTGATAGGGATCGATGAATAGAGTTAGAGAGAGTGAGGGGGATAGATGAATAGAGAGAGTGATGGGGATAGATGAATAGAGAGAGTGATGGGGATAGATTAATAGAGAGAGTGATGGGGATAGATGAATAGAGAGAGTGATGGGGATAGATGAATAGAGAGAGTGATGGGGATAGATTAATAGAGAGAGTGATGGGGATAGATGAATAGAGAGAGAGTGAGGGGGATAGATGAATAGAGAGAGTGAGGGGGATAGATAAATAGAGAGTGAGGGGGATATATATATAGAGAGAGAGTGATAGGGATCGATGAATAGAGAGTGGGGGGGATATATATAGAAAGAGAGAGTGATAGGGATCGATGAATAGAGAGAGAGTGAGGGGGATAGATGAATAGAGAGAGTGATAGGAATCGATGAATAGAGAGTGAGGGGGATATATATATATAGAGAGAGTGAGGGGATAGATGAATAGAGAGAGAGGGGGATATATATAGAGAGAGAGTGATAGGGATAGATGAATAGAGAGAGAGGGGGATATATATATAGAGAGAGAGTGATAGGGATCAATGAATAGAGCGTGAGGGGGATATATATATAGAGAGAGAGTGATGGGGATAGATGAATAGAGAGAGAGAGTGAGGGGGATATATATAGAGAGAGAGAGTGTGAGGGGGATATATATAGAGAGAGAGTGATGGGGATAGATGAATAGAGAGAGAGAGTGAGGGGGATATATATAGAGAGAGAGAGTGTGAGGGGGATATATATAGAGAGAGAGTGATGGGGATAGATGAATAGAGAGAGAGAGTGAGGGGGATATATATAGAGAGAGAGAGTGTGAGGGGGATATATATAGAGAGAGAGTGATGGGGATAGATGAATAGAGAGAGAGAGTGAGGGGGATATATATATAGAGAGAGAGTGATAGGGATCAATGAATAGAGCGTGAGGGGGATATATATAGAGAGAGAGTGATGGGGATAGATGAATAGAGAGAGAGAGTGAGGGGGATATATATAGAGAGAGAGAGTGTGAGGGGGATATATATAGAGAGAGAGTGATGGGGATAGATGAATAGAGAGAGAGAGTGAGGGGGATATATATAGAGAGAGAGTGATGGGGATAGATGAATAGAGAGAGAGAGAGTGAGGGGGATATATATATAGAGAGAGAGTGATAGGGATCAATGAATAGAGCGTGAGGGGGATATATATATAGAGAGAGAAGGCAGGAGCCATCCAGAGGAGGTGTGGAGGGGAAGATAAAGAGCTGAGATGGGGAGAGAGAGAGAAGGCAGGAGCCAGCCAGAGGAGGTGTGGAGGGGAAGATAAAGAGCTGAGATGGGGAGAGAGAGAGAGAGAAGGCAGGAGCCAGCCAGAGGAGGTGTGGAGGGGAAGATAAAGAGCTGAGATGGGGAGAGAGAGAGAGAGAAGGCAGGAGCCAGCCAGAGGAGGTGTGGAGGGGAAGATAAAGAGCTGAGATGGGGAGAGAGAGAGAGAGAAGGCAGGAGCCAGCCAGAGGAGGTGTGGAGGGGAAGATAAAGAGCTGAGATGGGGAGAGAGAGAGAGAGAGAAGGCAGGAGCCAGCCAGAGGAGGTGTGGAGGGGAAGATAAAGAGCTGAGATGGGGAGAGAGAGAGAGAGAGAGAAGGCAGGAGCCAGCCAGAGGAGGTGTGGAGGGGAAGATAAAGAGCTGAGATGGGGAGAGAGAGAGAAGGCAGGAGCCAGCCAGAGGAGGTGTGGAGGGGAAGATAAAGAGCTGAGATGGGGAGAGAGAGAGAAGGCAGGAGCCAGCCAGAGGAGGTGTGGAGGGGAAGATAAAGAGCTGAGATGTGGAGGGGAAGATAAAGAGCTGAGATGGGGGAGAGAGAGAGAAGGCAGGAGCCATCCAGAGGAGGGTGGAGGGGAAGATAAAGAGCTGAGATGGGGAGAGAGAGAGAAGGCAGGAGCCATCCAGAGGAGGTGTGGAGGGGAAGATAAAGAGCTGAGATGGGGAGAGAGAGAGAAGGCAGGAGCCATCCAGAGGAGGAGGGGAAGATAAAGAGCTGAGATGGGGAGAGAGAGAGCAGGCAGGAGCCATCCAGAGGAGGTGTGGAGGGGAAGATAAAGAGCTGAGATAGGAGAGAGAGAGCAGGCAGGAGCCATCCAGAGGAGGTGTGGAGGGAAGATAAAGAGCTGAGATAGGGAGAGAGAGAGAAGGCAGGAGCCAGCCAGAGGAGGTGTGGAGGGGAAGATAAAGAGCTGAGATACGGAGAGAGAGAGAAGGCAGGAGCCAGCCAGAGGAGGTGTGGAGGGGAAGATAAAGAGCTGAGATAGGGAGAGAGAGAGAAGGCAGAGCCATCAGAGGAGGAGAAGATAAAAGAGCCAGAGGAGAGCCATGTGGAGGGAAGATAAAGAGCTGAGATAGGGAGAGAGAGAGAAGGCAGGAGCCATCCAGAGGAGGTGTGGAGGGGAAGATAAAGAGCTGAGATAGGGAGAGAGAGAGAAGGCAGGAGCCATCCAGAGGAGGTGTGGAGGGGAAGGTGTGGAGGGGAAGATAAAGAGCTGAGATGGGGAGAGAGAGAGAAGGCAGGAGCCAGCCAGAGGAGGTGGGAGGGGAAGATAAAGAGCTGAGATAGGGAGAGAGAGAGAGAGAAGGCAGGAGCCATCCAGAGGAGGTGTGGAGGGAAGATAAAGAGCTGAGATACGAGAGAGAGAGAAGGCAGGAGCCAGCCAGAGGAGGTGTGGAGGGGAAGATAAAGAGCTGGATGGGGAGAGAGAGAAGGCAGGAGCCAGCGGGAGGAGGTGTGGAGGGAAGATAAAGAGCTGGAGAGAGAGAGAGAAGGCAGGAGCCATCCAGAGGAGGTGTGGAGGGAAGATAAAGAGCTGAGATAGGGAGAGAGAGAGAAGGCAGGAGCCAGCCAGAGGAGGTGTGGAGGGGAAGATAAAGAGCTGAGATGGGGGGAGAGAGAGAGAAGGCAGGAGCCAGCCAGAGGAGGTGGAGGGAAGATAAAGAGCTGAGATGGGGAGAGAGAGAGAGAGAAGGCAGGAGCCAGCCAGAGGAGTGTGGAGGGGAAGATAAAGAGCTGAGATGGGGAGAGAGAGAGAGAGAAGGCAGGAGCCAGCCAGGAGGAGGTGTGGGAGGGGAAGATAAAGAGCTGAGATGGGGAGAGAGAGAGAGAGAAGGCAGGAGCCAGCCAGAGGAGGTGTGGAGGGGAAGATAAAGAGCTGAGATGGGGAGAGAGAGAGAGAAGGCAGGAGCCAGCCAGAGGAGGTGTGGAGGGGAAGATAAAGAGCTGAGATGGGGAGAGAGAGAGAGAAGGCAGGAGCCAGCCAGAGGAGGTGTGGAGGGGAAGATAAAGAGCTGAGATACGGAGAGAGAGAGAAGGCAGGGAGCCAGCAGAGGAGGAGGGGAAGATAAAGAGCTGAGATGGGGGAGAGAAGAGAAGGCAGGAGCCAGCCAGAGGAGGTGTGGAGGGGAAGATAAAGAGCTGAGATGAGGGAGAGAGAGAAGGCAGGAGCCATCCAGAGGAGGTGTGGAGGGAAGATAAAGAGCTGAGATAGGGAGAGAGAGAGAAGAGAGAGCCAGAGGCAGGAGCCATCCAGAGGAGGTGTGGAGGGGAAGATAAAGAGCTGAGATAGGGGAGAGAGAGAGAGAAGGCAGGAGCCATCCAGAGGAGGTGGAGGGGAAGATAAAGAGCTGAGATAGGGAGAGAGAGAGAGAAGGCAGGGAGCCAGCCAGAGGAGGTGTGGAGGGAAGATAAAGAGCTGAGATGGGGAGAGAGAGAGAGCAGGCAGGAGCCATCCAGAGGAGGTGTGGAGGGAAGATAAAGAGCTGAGATAGGGAGAGAGAGAGAAGGCAGGAGCCAGCCAGAGGAGGTGTGGAGGGGAAGATAAAGAGCTGAGATAGGGAGAGAGAGAGAAGGCAGGAGCCAGCCAGAGGAGGTGTGGAGGGGAAGATAAAGAGCTGAGATAGGGAGAGAGAGAGCAGGCAGGAGCCATCCAGAGGAGGTGTGGAGGGGAAGATAAAGAGCTGAGATAGGGAGAGAGAGAGAAGGCAGGAGCCAGCCAGAGGAGGTGTGGAGGGGAAGATAAAGAGCTGAGATAGGGAGAGAGAGAGAAGGCAGGAGCCAGCCAGAGGAGGTGTGGAGGGGAAGATAAAGAGCTGAGATAGGGAGAGAGAGAGCAGGCAGGAGCCATCCAGAGGAGGTGTGGAGGGGAAGATAAAGAGCTGAGATAGGGAGAGAGAGAGAAGGCAGGAGCCATCCAGAGGAGGTGTGGAGGGGAAGATAAAGAGCTGAGATACGGAGAGAGAGAGAAGGCAGGAGCCAGCCAGAGGAGGTGTGGAGGGGAAGATAAAGAGCTGAGATGGGGAGAGAGAGAGAAGGCAGGAGCCAGCCAGAGGAGGTGTGGAGGGGAAGATAAAGAGCTGAGATAGGGAGAGAGAGAGAGAAGGCAGGAGCCATCCAGAGGAGGTGTGGAGGGAAGATAAAGAGCTGAGATACGTAGAGAGAGAGAAGGCAGGAGCCAGCCAGAGGAGGTGGAGGGAAGATAAAGAGCTGAGATGGGGAGAGAGAGAGAAGGCAGGAGCCAGCCAGAGGAGGTGTGGAGGGGAAGATAAAGAGCTGAGATAGGGAGAGAGAGAGAAGGCAGGAGCCAGCCAGAGGAGGTGTGGAGGGGAAGATAAAGAGCTGAGATGGGGAGAGAGAGAGAAGGCAGGAGCCAGCCAGAGGAGGTGTGGAGGGGAAGATAAAGAGCTGAGATGGGGGAGAGAGAGAGAAGGCAGGAGCCAGCCAGAGGAGGTGTGGAGGGGAAGATAAAGAGCTGAGATGGGGAGAGAGAGAGAGAAGGCAGGATCC
This sequence comes from Oncorhynchus gorbuscha, assembly GCF_021184085.1. NCBI lineage: Eukaryota > Metazoa > Chordata > Actinopteri > Salmoniformes > Salmonidae > Oncorhynchus > Oncorhynchus gorbuscha. The sequence continues at coordinate 8,021,986 of NC_060186.1, forward strand.
AGCCAGAGGAGGTGTGGAGGGGAAGATAAAGAGCTGAGATGGGGAGAGAGAGAGAGAGAAGGCAGGAGCCATCCAGAGGAGGTGTGGAGGGGAAGATAAAGAGCTGAGATGGGGAGAGAGAGAGAGAAGGCAGGAGCCAGCCAGAGGAGGTGTGGAGGGGAAGATAAAGAGCTGAGATAGGGAGAGTGCGGTCTGAGTCAGGCGCAGTAAAACCAGGCATGCATCACTGCAGGGCCAGAGTGGCTAACTTTAAGAGCGCAGAGCCGTGACGGGCAGTTAGCTAGAGGCCCCCCAACACAGAGGACTAGCTGAAGAGCCCACACACGTTATTGCATAGGCTTGTTGTTGATTAGTATTCGGCCTACACAGTAATACATAGAAATGATGGTATTACTATAGAAATAGGATTACCATTTTATGGATATTACATCAATACATAGTGATGACATAGACATATATGTATATTCACAGGTATTACATTTCATATCAGAGGTTAGTATGTTATTGCATATCAGGTTTCTACAGCATCAAAACAGCCGTCTGTTTGCTTTAGTGCAGTCAGGATCTGGAATACATCTCAGGTGTATTGCATTGGCTAATGTGATCAAATGAAAGCTACTGGCCTGCATATTGTCAATGATTAATGTCTTATGGTTTATTACATACAAACACATATGGCTGGGGATTGATATTCCAACAGGACGAAGCTGGTATTCATTCAGACTGGAGCACACACACACACACACACACACACACACACACACACACACACACACACACACACACACACACACACACACACACACACACACACACACACACACACACACACACACACACACACACACACACACACACACACACACACACACACACACACACACACACAGAGAGAGAGAGAGAATCTTACTGAGATAATATTTATTCAGACTGGATCACACACTCCTGTACCTCTCACTGGTGGTACTGTAGTAGAGCTCAACAGTGTTTCCAGATAGTGCATCACCCTCCCAAGCTACTCTACTGTCGGGTGGAGATAGTGCATCACCCTCCCCCTCCTGTCGGGGTACATCACCTCTCCAAGCTACTGTCGGGTGGAGATAGTACATCACCCTCCCAAGCTACTCTACTGTCGGGTGGAGATAGTGCATCACCCTCCCAAGCTACTCTCACTGTCGGGTGGAGATAGTACATCACCCTCCTGTCGGGTGGAGAAGCATCACTCCTCCTGTCGGGTGGAGATACTGCATCACCCTCCTGTCGGGTGGAGATAGTACATCACCCCTGTCGGGTGGAGATAGTACATCACCTCCCTGTCGGGTGGAGATAGCATCACCCTCCTGTCGGGTGGAGATAGTACATCACCCTCCTGTCGGGTGGAGATAGTACATCACCCTCCTGTCGGGTGGAGATAGTACATCACCCTCCTGTCGGGTGGAGATAGTACATCACCTCCTGTCATCATCACCCTGTCGGGGTGGAGATAGTACATCACTCCTCCTGTCGGGTGGAGATAGTACATCACCCTCCTGTCGGGGGAGATAGCACATCACCCTCCTGTCGGGTGGAGATAGTACATCACCCTCCTGTCGGGTGGAGATAGTACATCACCCCTCCTGTCGGGAGATAGTACATCACCCTCCTGTCGGGTGGAGATAGATAGTACATCACCCTCCTGTCGGGTGGAGATAGTACATCACCCTCCTGTCGGGTGGAGATAGTATCACCCTCCTGTCGGGTGGAGATAGTACATCACCCTCCT
>NC_060186.1:8023847-8039335 GCF_021184085.1 Oncorhynchus gorbuscha
TAGAGACGATAAAAGAGAGAAATAGGAACAAAGTATTTCTGCTACTCTAATCTAGGTCTGCCCTAGTTTTCTGCCAACTCATCTTTAGCCAACTCCTCTTTAGCTATGGTTCTCTTTTTTTATATACTTTTGTTGTATCATAATCATTTAGGCTGGTTTATATGGTCAACATTTTCTTTCAGTGGAAAATGACCTACAAGAGACATCATTACATTGATCTGTCTGTGTATTTTACCATCACGTTCTCAGCCTGTGTCTCTCTACCTGGTGTGTGTGTGTGGAGAGGAAGTAGGCCCACATACCTTTTTAAAAACCTTGTTCACAATGTTTCTATCCAAGAGTAGGGCTGTGGTCATGACATTTTGTCAGCCGGTGATTGTCAAGCTAATAACTGACGCTCTCACGGTAATTGACCGTTAATTAACATAAACATGTTTAGCATCTCCTGGCTTTCACACACAGCCTACAACCTAATAAATGTAATATAGCCTACACCTTCACAATAAATCCATGATATGTTTTAGACAGGTCTAAAGAAACATGATATGAAGAAAATGTAGACTATTTCAGATGAACACACTAGCATACTCTGAGTTGTCCTTATGTTAGGCCCTGATCTGGCTATCCTGTAGTTAATTTACATGCCAGCCAGGTAGGCTATACTCCTGTTGTAAAGCCATGCAATGGGCTTAATATTAGGAAAGTTAGGCCTATAGCCTATAGAATGCGGATGGGATCCACCTCTTTTTAATAGAGGCCATCAAAACTGTTTTCTCACATTTGCATAGCCTAAAGAAATGTTGCAACATGAGCTCATGGGCTCTCATGAAGTGTTTGAATTAGATTTTTGATAACATTTGCATTGATGTCAGAGTGATCAGAGGGACAATAGAGTGCCGAGTACCAGGCAGTTAGCAATTTTTGTAGGCTACTAATGACCATCAACAGCATCAGAGCTTGGAGAAGCCTAGTGACCATGACTAAGCGGTCACATGGAATTCGACTGCGTTTATGACTCGTGACCGTCGGTGTGATGGTAATACGGGCACCGTAACAGCCCCACCCCAGAGTGTATATATGTGTGTGTATAGCCTATATAACGTGGTGAGTTGTGTGCCTGTACTCACGGAAGCCAGGTCCTCTGATGGGGCTCCTTAACTCGTTGAACCATCGGTTGCGGGGCGCTGTCATGCCACGTTGTCCCCCTCGCTGCCCAAAAGCCCCAAACAGACCACACTGCTGGAGCTACCAGCATGCACCGGGGCCTGTCCCAGCATGCCTCACAGGGACTTCAGATGGGACACACACGCGCATGCAGACACACAGTCACACAAACACACAAACGGGCAGACATACCGTACTCTCACACACAGACATGCAGCGATGGCACACACGCGCACTCCCACACACTCCCACACACAGCCTCCAGGGAGCAGTCTCTGACGAAGACTGCTGTGATTAAAAGAGGGGCTTTTCAAATCAAATCCATGTTACCAGGATGTCTGGAGAGACAGGAGGAGAACAGTCTCCTCTCGCCATGCACTATTCATTGAAAAGACAGACAGCCAGTCCACCTCCCAGTCTCTCTGTCAGGGATATCACTTAAAGATGAACTATGCAGAAATAGCTCCACCATTTCCTGGTTGCTCAAATTCTAATAGTTTGCCTAATTTCAGTTTCCGTTAAAAAACAAGCAAGTCTAGTGTAGAGAATCATTGTAATGAAATGTATTTTCCATTACCAAAAATATTGTATTTTCAGCTGTTTGAAGCTGGTGTACAAAATTGAAAGTAAAAGACGCAAAAACTAAACTTAAGAACGGGATGCATAGAAATGGCGCACATAGAACAGATCTACCGCTTCTTAGACATGCTTTCAATTACAATGACAGATCTAAAACTCAATTTCTATGTGGATTCGGTTAGGTCGCCCAAAAAGTTGCAGCTTTAAAACTAACACCCAGGACTGCAGAGTCAGACAAGCCTGGAAAGAACTACGAAGCAATGAGTCATTGTTGTTCACAAGTACAGAGGCAGACTTTTCAGAAGATAAATTGGACTTGGATACCAGTTATTAATCCATTGCTGACTATTCATAAGATGGAATACATGTGGTGTCTCTTTTTGCGTTTTGGGAGAGAGGGATGTTTTGCAAGTCGGAGAAGGCATCGGGTGTATAATACGACTGATACTCAGTGTTGCTAACGAGCGTTATCTTTGTTGTACAAAAGGAAGAACATTGTTCCAGATGGACTATAATGGGGTTCTAAGGCATCACCTGCATTGATTCAGACACTATGGTAATGAATGTACTCTCTGTACTAAAAACAGGATGCACATCATCTGTTCATCCTGAACCAGAACCACTCACACCTCCTGCCAAAAACCTGCCATCTAGCACATTCAGACTTGCACCAAAACAGCTTGCACTCTCACATACACACATGTAGAGACACATACACACAATCTCCAAAACACCACCTGAGCTTGCACTCTCACATACACACATGTAGAGACACATACACACAATCTCCAAAACACCACCTGAGCTTGCACTCTCACATACACACATGTAGAGACACACACACCAAAACACCACCTGTGTATAGTGATACACACACACACACACACACACACACACACACACACACACACACACACACACACACACACACACACACACACACACACACACACACACACACACACTCTTACTTAGTCTTATTCTACACACTCAACACACTGACCACCAACACCATATTCCCACTACCTCCCAGTGTGCCAGATAGTAGTAGGTTGTTCACCAACACCATATTCCCACTACCTCCCAGTGTGCCAGATAGTAGTAGGTTGTTCACCAACACCATATTCCCACTACCTCCCAGTGTGCCAGATAGTAGTAGGTTGTTCACCAACACCATATTCCCACTACCTCCCAGTGTGCCAGATAGTAGTAGGTTGTTCAACACCAACCTGGTATAGATGGGACCAGGGGCATCTGTCTGGCATATGGAGCTCTGTGGGGTCATACAGTACTATTATATCTCCCACGCTCTCTCTCTCTCTTACGGTCTCTCGTTCTTCCTCCTCTCCCCCTTACTATCATTCTGAAATACACAAAGCCTATCCCCCTATCCAATTTAGTCATTTAGTTGAGATATTTGGTTCCGTAATCTTTTTGTTTGCTGGTTTATTGGCTAGTGATTGTCCTCCTCCAGTATAGAGACCGTCTGGTGGCTGTGAAAAGGTCCTGAAAGGGCTTTTCTGGAACAGCATATGGGCCCATATTAGGAGGACGCTAGGCACACACACCGGTTTCCTGCTCTCACATACTGTACTGAAGAGAACAGCAGGAGACGGTCTGTCAGGAAGGCACCCCTTAGGTAAAGGACAAAGAGCTTGGCTCGCTGTCTGGCAGATCCCTTTCATTCATATAGTAATGCCTCCACATAGTCCCCTGCTATTGGCCAGGACCAAATATGAGGTCATTATTGAGATGGGGTTACTCTAAGAGGTCTCCAAAGCAGACGGTAGGTGGGTCGGTGGTGGATGAAAGGAAATGACAAGATGATGGAATTCCATCCAGGGACTTTAACCTACATCAGTAGTCATGAAGGACACGGGGACTAAAAGACTTTTAACATGGCGTGTCCGGACCCTCCCAGCCACTCAAATGTCACCGCAGACCTCTGAAGTAAGACGTTAATGCTATGGACTAGGACCTCCGTATGGTCACTTCTGTTTGGGAATATGTCAACATCTGCTGTCCCCTTTTCTAAATTCTCACTCTTAGTTAGCTTTGATTGATAGCTTGTGCAGCGGTTGCAGTTTTTGACACCACACACACACACACACACACACACACACACACACACACACACACACACACACACACACACACACACACACACACACACACACACACACACAAAGCTGTACGATCCAGCTGTACTGAAGTATGTTTTTCTTCCTGACCCTCATGTGTTCTGGGTTGCTATCAAATGAACCAGTGTATACCAGCTAGCTAAGCAATTAAACCCGATGCAGAATCCACGCTCTGCAGTTTTCAACATCTGCCGTTCTCCTATGTCTGTGTTCATTTCCTTGGCCGGGAGTCTCATCTGTTCTCCTGATCAGTGATGATGCATGATGGAACCCTCTGTGGTTAATATGGTACTGTATAGAGTAGACTGCCCCCCTCCCTCAGCCTTTGACTCACTGTATAGAGTAGACTGCCCCCCCTCCCTCAGCCTTTGACTCACTGTATAGAGTAGACTGCCCCCACCCCTCAGCCTTTGACTCACTGTATAGAGTAGACTGCCCCCCTCCCTCAGCCTTTGACTCACTGTATAGAGTAGACTGCCCCCCTCCCTCAGCCTTTGACTCACTGTATAGAGTAGACTGCCCCCCTCCCTCAGCCTTTGACTCACTCTCTTCCACTCTTCACCCTCTCACCCCTTCTCTCCTCCTTATCCATCCCCTCTTCTCATCCCTTATTTTTCCTGTCCTCCTCCACCCCTTCCCCTCACTCTTATTCTCCCCCCTTCAACGCCTTTGACCCCTTTCTCTTCCCCCTCCTCTCCCAATTCTCCCCTATCATCCATTTTCTCCTCTTCAACCCACCCTCCATCTTGTGAATCCTCCCTCTTCCTCCCCTTCTCCTCACCCACTTTTCCCCAGACTGACCCGAGACACACACTCCAAAAGCCTCCCCATCGATCACACTGGCAGGAAGGAGCCAGAGCTGAGGCTGGGTTAGCTTGGGTTGGAGGAGAGAGGAGGGCTGGCCAGAATCATGTAGAGCTAAACCGCTCAGTCACAGTGCAGAGCACCCTCCTGGTTTGGAGCTGTTCAGCCTCTATACACACACACACACACACACACACACACACACACACACACACACACACACACACACACACACACACACACACACACACACACACACACACACACACACACACACACACACGGACAGCACACACATACACACACACACACACACACACACACACACAAGTCTCTCTTGACCGTAACCGGATGTTTCCTTTCTGTCTCTCTCATTTTAAGACTCTTATCCACCCCTCCCTCCATCTCTCTACCTCCCTCCCCCATCCCTCAGTCTCGTCATGCTGTGTCCTGTGACTCATCGTCAGGCTCAGTCAATGGGGCTAAATGGACACTCTGGCATAAGAGGTCAATATGCCCAGCGCTGCCTGTTTGCCGCTTCTCTCTCTCACTCTCTCTGTCTCTGTCTCTCTGTCTCTATCTCACTCACTCTATCTGTCTCTCTCACTCACTCTGTCTTCTCTCTCACTCTGTCTCTCTGTCTGTCTCTCTCTCTCTGTCTGTCTCTCTCCACTCTGTCTCTCTCTCCACTCTGTGTCTCTCTCCCACTCCGTCTGTCTGTCTCTCTCACTCTGTCTCTCTCTAATCTGTGTCTCTCTCTCTCTGTCTCTCACTCTGTCTGTCTGTCTCTCTCTCTCTCTGTCTCTCCCACTCACTCTGTCTCTCTCTCACTCACTCTGTCTCTCTCTGTGTCTCTGTCTCTCTCTGTGTCTCTGTCTCTCTCTGTGTCTCTCTCTCTCTCTGTGTCTCTCTCTCTCTGTCTGTCTGTCTCTCTCTCTCTGTTTGTCTCTCTCTCTCTGTCTCGCTCTCTCTCTCTCTGTTTGTCTCTCTCACTCCTCTCTCGCTCTCTCTCGCTCTCTCTCTCCACTCTCTCTCTGTCTCTCGCTCTCTCTGTCTCTCGCTCTCTCTCTGTCTCTCGCTCTGTCTGCCTCTCGCTCTCATCTCTGTCTGTCTCTCTCTCTCTCGCTCTGTCTGTCTCTCTCGCTCTGTCTGTCTGTCTCTCGCTCTGTCTGTCTGTCTCTCGCTCTGTCTGTCTGTCTCTCGCTCTGTCTGTCTCTCTCTCGCTCTGTCTGTCTCTCTCTCTCTCTGTCTGTCTCTCTCTCTCTGCTCTGTCTGTCTCTCTCACTCTGTCTGTCTGTCTCTCTCTCGCTCTGTCTGTCTGTCTCTCTCTCGCTCTGTCTGTCTGTCTCTCTCGCTCTGTCTGTCTCTCTCTCGCTCTGTCTGTCTGTCTGTCTGTCTCTCTTGCTCTCTCTCACTCTCTCTGACTCTCTCTCACTCTCTCTGACTCTCTCTCACTCTCTCTGATCTCTCTCTCACTCTCTCTCTCTCCCCTCTGTCTGTGTCTCTCTCACTCTGTCTGTCTGTCTCTCTCACTATCATACTGTCTCTCTCCTCTGTCTGTCTTTCTCACTGTCTCTCACTTTCTCTCCTCACTCTCATTTGAGCCAAAGCATCACAAGTCAAATCCTGTCTATCCAAGCCAGCCCTAATTTCCCACACTTACACAAAGACTAAGGATGGGGAGAAAAATCACTGCAGTTATATTTGAGGATATATCATATTATTTTAATAATATTATTTTTTGTGCTAGTTGGCTGTACCTGCACACCACATCTCCAGTATTTTCCTTCATAGCTTGTTCTCCATCTTAGTAGGAAGCCAATTTGTTTTCAGCACATTTACAAGACTGATAAAACGTGTTTTCTCATGACTCTATCTTGTTTCTCTGCCTCAGACATATGGTGAGTAATATGTTTGGAACAACAAATCACAGTATCGAATCGCAATACATATAGAATTGTGATCATTTTATTTAACCTTTATTTAACTAGGCAAGTCAGTTAAGAACAAATTCTTTTTTATAATGACTGACTTGCAGGGGAACAGATGGTTAACCTCCGTGTTCAGGGCAGAATGACAGATGTTTTACCTTGTCAGCTCAGGGATTCCATCCAACAACCTTTTGGTTACTGGCCCAACATTCTAACCACTAGGCTACCTGCCGCCCCTCTAACCACTGGGCTACCTGCCGCCCCTACATAACATAACAACACCGAAGTATTGTGTTAATATCATCATTCCCAGCCCTTACAAAGTCACACGTATACAAGCACAATCTACTTCATGTACAGACCTCAATATCCCTAGGATTCTGACTTCCTGACTCTATTCCCACCATTCACTGCTCTATCAGGGCCCTCGTCGACTAATCACCTGCCCTTGTGATGCAGTACAATCACAATACAGGTCTGATTTCATCACTAGCGTAGGCAGGTGAGTGCGCCTCTCATACCCTGCTAGCCTATCGCTGAAACGTGAATGCATTTTGATTGTAATTAAATGCTAAAAGGATAGCTCTAAAAGCTAGCTCGCTGTATAGACGAGAGCCACTTGGTTTGGATTGCTCGCTGTTGTTAGTGGTTAGCACGTGGGCTAGCGGTTAGCATCCGCGTTTCCTATTGATCTGATGATGACCTAGCTGTTTTTGTTGTTACCATGTGCAATGCAGTGCTACCAATGAAGCCTGTCGACATGTGTGTTATGAATGTATGGGTGGGAAGGTGTTTGTCGGTGCGTGTTGATAGTCTAAAGTGGCGTCCTTCTCATTCATCTGCACTGAGACGATTTTCAATGAAGGAAAGGAGACGAGTCGGAGGCTACATTAGAGAGTTGGAATGCACCCAATGTGTTTCTCTCCACAGAATTCAGTCTGGTTTAGTTGCAACACTAATGCATGTTCTCTCTCTCAGGTGACGGAGTATCTCAACGGTCAGGAGTCTGCCAAGACTGCCAGGGTAAGTTTCTCTCTATCTCTTGCTCCCCTCTCTCTCTACATCTCTACCTCCTCCCTTTTCTCACTTTCTCTCCTGTTTCATACTAGCTCCCTCTCCTCTCTCGCTACCTCTCTCTAACTCTATCCCTCTTTTCACTTTTCTGTCCCTGTTTATACTAGCTCCCTCTTCTCTCGCTACATCTCTCCTTCCTTTCACTTTCTCCTTTTCTCCCTGTTTCATACTAGCTCCCTCTCTCTCTCGCTACCTCTCTCTAACTCTCTCCTCTTTCTCACTTTTCTGTCCCTGTTTCATACTAGCTCCCTCTCTCTCTCGCTTTACCTCTCTCTCCTAACTCTCTCCCTCTTTCTCACTTTTCTGTCCCTGTTTTCATACTTTAGTCTCTCCTCTCGCTACCTCTCTCTCTAACTCTCTCCTCTTTCTCACTTTTTCTGTCCCTGTTTCATACTAGCTCCTCCTCCTCGCTACCTCTCCAACTCTCTCCCTCTTCTCCTTTTCTCTCCTGTTTCTGTACTAGCTCCACTCTCTCTCTAACTCCTATCCCTCTTTCTCACTTCTTTCTGTCCTGTTGTTCCTAGCTCCTCTCACTACCTCTCTAACTCTCCCTGTTCATACTAGGCTCCCTCTCTCTCGCTACCTCTCTCCAACTCTCTCCCTCTCTCACTTTTCTCTCCTGTTTCAGACTAGCTCTCCTCTCCTAACTCTCTCCCTCTTTCTCAATTTTTCTGTCCCTGTTTCATACTAGCTCCTCTCTCTCACTACCTCTAAAATCTCTCCTGTTTCATGCTAAACCATCTCTCTCTCGCTACCTCTCTCTACCTCTCTCCCCTTTCTCACTTTTCTCTCCCTGTTTCATACTAGCTCCCTCTCTCTCTCGCTACCTCTCTCTCTAACTCTCTCCCTCTTTCTCACTTTTCTGTCCCTGTTTCATACTAGCTCCCTCTCTCTCTCGCTACCTCTCTCTCTAACTCTCTCCCTCTTTCTCACTTTTCTGTCCCTGTTTCATACTAGCTCCCTCTCTCTCTCGCTACCTCTCTCTCTAACTCTCTCCCTCTTTCTCACTTTTCTGTCCCTGTTTCATACTAGCTCCCTCTCTCTCTCGCTACCTCTCTCTCTAACTCTCTCCCTCTTTCTCACTTTTCTGTCCCTGTTTCATACTAGCTCCCTCTCTCTCTCGCTACCTCTCTCCAACTCTCTCCCTCTTTCTCACTTTTCTCTCCCTGTTTCGTACTAGCTCCCTCTCTCTCTCTAACTCTATCCCTCTTTCTCACTTTTCTGTCCCTGTTTCATACTAGCTCCCTCTCTCGCTACCTCTCTCTAACTCTCTCCCTGTTTCATACTAGCTCCCTCTCTCTCTCGCTACCTCTCTCCAACTCTCTCCCTCTTTCTCACTTTTCTCTCCCTGTTTCGTACTAGCTCCCTCTCTCTCTCTAACTCTCTCCCTCTTTCTCACTTTTCTGTCCCTGTTTCATACTAGCTCCCTCTCTCTCACTACCTCTCTAAATCTCTCCTGTTTCATACTAGCTCCCTCTCTCTCTCGCTACCTCTCTACCTACTCTCTCCCTTTCTCACTTTTCTCTCCCTGTTTCATACTAGCTCCCTCTCTCTCTCGCTACCTCTCTCTCTAACTCTCTCCCTCTTTCTCACTTTTCTGTCCCTGTTTCATACTAGCTCCCTCTCTCGCTACCTCTCCTCTAACTCTCCCCTCTTTCTCACTTTTCTGTCCCTGTTTCATACTAGCTCCTCTCTCTCTCGCTACCTCTCTCCAACTCTCTCCCTCTTTCTCACTTTTCTGTCCCTGGTTTCATTGTGAATATATATATGCGGAAACGCATGTCCCACGACTCTCTCCCTCTTTCTCCTTTTCTCCTGTTTCGTTATAGCTCCTCTCTCTCTCCTAACTCTATCCTCTTATCTTCTGTCCCTGTTTCTTACTAGCTCCCTCTCCTCGCTACCTCTCTAACTCTCTCCCTGTTTCATACTAGCTCCCTCTCTCGCTACCTCTCTAACTCTCTCCCTGTTTCATACTAATCCCTCTCTCTCTCGCTACCTCTCTCCAACTCTCTCCCTCTTTCTCTTTTCTCTCCCTGTTTAGTACTCTCCTCTCTCTCTCTCTAACTCTCTCCTCTTTCTCACTTTTCTGTCCCTGTTTCTCACTAGCTCCCTCTCTCCTTCCCACCTCTCTAACTCTCTCCCTGTTTCATATGGCTCCTCTCTCCTCGCTACCCTCTCCAACTCTCTCCCTCTTTCTCTTTTTCTCCCTGTTTCATACTAGCTCGCTCTCTCTCTCGCTACCTCTCTCTCTAACTCTCTCCCTCTTTCTCACTTTTCTCTCTCCTGTTTCGTACTAGCTCGCTCTCTCTCTCGCTACCTCTCTCTCTAACTCTCTCCTCTTTCTCACTTTTCTCCCTGTTTCGTACTAGCTCGCTCAACACAATACAAATTCCAGCCTGGCTTTATTAGCATGACAGGTAAACAGTGTTTCCAAAGCTGTAATTTACAGCTACTAGTAGAGAAAAGGGCTCTCCTTCATTTCTCTGTCCCTCTGTCTTTCTCTCCACCTGTCTGTTCTCTGAAGACATGACATCTCAGTGGCAGGCAGTGCTGTCTAAATGAATGCTGGCCCACAGTCTGTGCAGGCCCCAGTGGAAGAAAGCAGAGAGGAGAGGGAGAAAGGATAGTATCCACATGGCACACAGGACTCTTGCCCAGCTCCACACACCCCAGGGTCCGCTTGCCCACCTCCACCCCAGGGTCCATGCCCACCTCCACCCCAGGGGTCATGCCCACCTCCACCCCCCAGGGTCCAGCTTGCCACCTCCACACACCCAGGGTCCCGCTTGCCCACCTCCACACACCCCCAGGGTCAGCTTGCCCACCTCCACACCCCCGGGTCAGCTTGCCCACCTCCACACACCCAGGATCGCTTGTCCCCCTCCACACACCCCCAGGGGTCCGCTTCCCCCTCCACCCACCCCAGGGTCCGCTTTGCCCACCTCCACACACCCAGGGTCAAACGCCCACCTCCACCGGGTAAAACACCCCACCTCCACAACCCAGGAGTCAAGCCCACCTCCTCACACCCCCGAGGTCCGCTTGCCCACCTCCACACCCCAGGGTCCGCTTGCCCCTCCACACACCCCAGGGTCCGCTTGCACCTCCACACCTCCTGAGTCCATGCCCACCTCCACACACCCCCAGGTCCGCCGCCCTCCACCACACCCCCAGGGATCCGCTTGCTCCTCCTCCACACACCCCCGGGTCCGCTTGCCCACCTCCACACACCCAGGGTCCGCTTGCCCACCTCCACACACCCCAGGGTCCGCTTGCCCACCTCCACACACCCCAGGGTCCGCTTGCCCACCTCCACACACCCCAGGGTCCGCTTGCCCACCTCCACACACCCCCCGAGTCCGCTCACAGCACAGCAACCAATCCAAACGCAGGTGGTTCTACCTGTTTTAGGTACACTAGCCAATCGTCTAGTCAGATGACAGAGCATATACAAAACGTATCAGCCCAGTTTCATTATCCTTGCACCGCTCAATCCTAATACTCCTAGTTATACAGTAACTATTTACTGTATCTTGCCCAAGAGCATAGCCCAATGACCTTATATAGATTAGTTTGTCTAATTTGGGGTGCTTGTTTTACCTGCTTTATGGTAAACAGGTGGCATCCATTTTATCGTCCTTAAACACTGTGACCTTCAAGAAGGCACCGTTCTCTTCAGCAGCAAGACAAACGCTCTCACTGCTTTGACATATTGTCCAATCACACAACGCCATGCTCAAACAATCGTCCAATCAAAGGCAAAGTTGGTGTAAATGAGATGTAGTTCTCCAAATGGCTGCTAGGAGTGACGATGCATCGACGGAAGAGAAACAGGAAAGACAACATTGACAACATGGCAGCCGCTTCCTAACGACTAGCGTAAATTAGCATGGTCGCTAATTGGCTGTGAATCGTCATGTTAACAGCTGAACACACGCTGCTGATGATGAGAGGAGGGGGCCTTGGTTGGTGTCGTGAAACATCTCTCACACACACACAACTTCTTGCTCGTTCCCACCTACAATGCCCCCTCACACACACTACCACCGCCCTTCCCATTGCGCGTCAAACGGAACGTTTAGCAGGAAATTGCCTGGATGCTTGATGAGGGATGAAGAGCTCAGCGGAGTGAATTTAATGGAATAGAGGGAATAGACAGGGATGCGGCTGAAGCACCGGGGCCCTTCTGGAAAGGATTAAATGATGATGCTCCCCTCGTTCTCACTGAGGTGTGAGAGTACACTGATGTTTTCTCTATACCTCTCTCTCTCTCTACCTTTCAACCTCTGTCTACCTGTCCCTGTCTCTCATGGCTACCTCTCTCGCTGTCTCGCTCTCTCTTGCTCTTGCTCTCTCTTGCTCTCGCTCTCTCTCGCTGTCTCTCTCTCTCTCTTAATTGAGACTGTTGCTTGTCTGTTTTATTGTCAGCTATTCACTAAGCGCTCATGGTCTTTTCTGTCTCATGTTTTCTCAGCTCAACATCTGGCGCTACGGAGACTTCCGTGACGACGACGCAGACGAGTTTGGCTACAAACTAAAAAAATGAAAAGCGCACGGCGCCATTCCAAAGACCAACGCGGAAGACGAGATGCACTCATTGGACGAGAAAAAGTGACAGAAAACGATTCAACGAAAATAAAACAAAGTAAAGGACAAGCATTGTCTCTCTCTCTTCCTTTTATTCCATGTTCATCCTCCTGGTCCTCCTCCTGCTACTCTGCACATCCCTTCCTCCTCCTCATCCTCATCCTCCTGGTCCTCTCTCCTGCTACTCTGCACATCCCTTCCTCCTCCTCATCCTCCTCCCTCCGGACTCTGAAAGAGCACGCTAAGAAGCTATGAACTCAGTGACTGTCCAATCCTTCCTCTTCTCCACCCTTCCTGAGCCACTACCAGTTGTCTTTATCATGCCCCCCCGCTGCAGAGCTCCGTTAACTGCCATGTCATCCTTTCCTGGTTAGTGATGTCATACGCCACACTAATCATGAGCATCGCTACCTTGCCCTATCCCTACCACAGCCAATCCCTCCTATCCGTTGTACAGGAAAGGGGCTAGCCCCTTGAGAAGAGGATCCATTCACTTTTTATTATTAACAGCTTTTTGCAGAGAGAAACGCTTCCTTAATGAATGACAGAAATGAATAATGCTATGTTTTATGAAGTTAATTTTAAAAAGCTAGCTCGAGATCCACCAACCGGACGAGCTTTTATTTCTGTCCTTGATGTATACCTATGTGATATGACATTTAATGACGTTTATGTTAGGAGTGTTTTATTCTCGTCTTTCTTCTTCTCTCTCTCCCGTGGCCAGAACACCTTGACAAACAGCATTTTACTTCATCTTCCTCCTCCCCTCTTTCTGTAATGTTTACATATGATGGTGACATGATGATCTCTCTCTCTCTCTCTCTGTCTCTCTCTGTCTCTCTCTCTGTCTCTCTCTCTGTCTCTGTCTCTCTCTCTCTCTGTCTCTCTCTGTCTCTCTCTCTCTGTCTCTCTCTCTGTCTCTCTCTCTCTGTCTCTCTCTCTCTGTCTCTCTCTCTGTCTGTCTGTCTCTCTCTCTCTCTCTCTCTCTCTCTCTCTCTCTCTGTCTCTCTCTCTGTCTCTCTCTCTGTCTCTCTCTCTCTGTCTCTCTCTGTCTCTCTGTCTCTCTGTCTCTCTCTGTCTCTCTCTCTGTCTGTCTCTCTCTGTCTCTCTCTGTCTCTCTCTGTCTCTCTCTGTGTGTCTCTGTCTGCCGCAGCAGAAAACAGTGTTTGAATTTGTTTCCTTATGACAGCCCTTGTCATTGTATTAAAAAATTTATGCTGAATAAAAATGAGCAAATGATTAAAAGAAGCATGTTGTTACTGGAATTAAATCACCAAACAGTCAAAGCTGCTAGATTTCACCAAGGATTGTTAATGTCCTTAGCCTGTTTAAAACCAGACCGATGCTGCGCTCCCATTGAATCATGCTGAGCGATCTTTCAGTATGGTTTTTACCTGTGCTATGGTGTCCTAGTTCTACTCAAAGGACTTAAAAGTACCAGAGCTACTTTTGGTAGGTCACCTCTTCCATTTAAATGACTCTTACACACCTTGATCTCATTTGCATCTTAAATAAGCGGTGTTGTTACCACAGAATGACACAGCACACGCGACCTGTACTAGATATATTTTAACATAAGTGACAGATAAGTGGCTGGTTAGTGTCACATTTATTAGCATCAGTTCAGACAGTTTGTAGGTTGAGCAACGACTCAAGTACAAGTTGAAGTACTGACTACACAGCATTTTGAATGCAAAAATAAATGTACACCTTGGATATGTAAATGTTGCCATGCATAGAGTTTTGTGTACATATTTTATGATCACATCACTGTACAACAGGGAATAGCAACTCCGGTCCTGCAGAACTGCAGTGGGTGAATGGTTTGTTTCATGCTGAAAGTAACAACTGATTCAGCTATTAAATCCACAGTGTTCACAAGTCTTTAGTTATTTAAGAGCATTATCAGTTAAATCAAGTCTTACGTTTACAGAGCTACGTTTACATTTAGACACTCTTATCCAGAGCCACTTCCAATTAGTACATTCATCTGAAGACGGAAACAAAAGCCTTTAGAGCTACGTTTACATTTAGACACTCTTATCCAGACACTTCCAATTAGTACATTCATCTGAAGAATGGAAACAAAAGCCTTTTAGAGCTACGTTTACATTTAGACACTCTTATCCAGAGCCACTTCCAATTAGTACATTCATCTGAAGACTGGAAACAAAAGCCTTTTAGAGCTACGTTTACATTTAGACACTCTTATCCAGAGCCACTTCCAATTAGTACATTCATCTGAAGACTGGAAACAAAAGCCTTTTAGAGCTACGTTTACATTTAGACACTCTTATCCAGAGCCACTTCCAATTAGTACATTCATCTGAAGAATGGAAACAAAAGCCTTTTAGAGCTACGTTTACATTTAGACACTCTTATCCAGAGCCACTTCCAATTAGTACATTCATCTGAAGAATGGAAACAAAAGCCTTTTAGAGCTACGTTTACATTTAGACACTCTTATCCAGAGCCACTTCCAATTAGTACATTCATCTGAAGAATGGAAACAAAAGCCTTTTAGAGCTACGCTTACATTTAGACACTCTTATCCAGAGCCACTTCCAATTAGTACATTCATCTGAAGAATGGAAACAAAGCCTTTTAGAGCTACGTTTACATTTAGACACTCTTATCCAGAGCCACTTCCAATTACTACATTCATCTGAAGACGTGAAACAAAAGCCTTTTAGAGCTACGTTTACATTTAGACACTCTTATCCAGAGCCACTTCCAATTAGTACATTCATCTGAAGAATGGAAACAAAAGCCTTTTAGAGCTACGTTTACATTTAGACACTCTTATCCAGAGCCACTTCCAATTAGTACATTCATCTGAAGAATGGAAACAAAAGCCTTTTAGAGCTAACGTTTACATTTAGACACTCTTATCCAGAGCCACTTCCAATTAGTACATTCATCTGAAGACGTGAAACAAAAGCCTTTTAGAGCTACGTTTACATTTCTAGACACTCTTATCCAGAGCCACTTCCACTTTAGGTACATTCATCTGAAGGCACGTGAAACAAAAGCCTTTTAGAGCTACGCTTACATTTAGACACTCTTATCCAGAGCCACTTCCAATTAGCATACATTCATCTGAAGACGTGAAACAAAAGCCTTTAGAGCTACGTTTACATTTAGACACTCTTATCCAGAGCCACTTCCAATTAGTACATTCATCTGAAGAATGGAAACAAAAGCCTTT
>NC_060186.1:8039435-8042068 GCF_021184085.1 Oncorhynchus gorbuscha
GACTAACATAAATGTGGTTTTCTTGGTGTTTAAAACAAGTTTGTTTTGGAAAGCCCACTCCCTGATATTCTCCAAATCTCCTTGTGAAGCTTGCTGTACATGTTGAACAGATTGTCTCGCTGCATAAATTGTAGTATCATCTGCAAATATAGTAGCTTGAGTTTTTGCTAAGGCATAGGGAAGATTGTTGGTATATATTAAATGAAGTAGTGGCCCAAGGCAGCTGCCCTGCGGTATTCCACAGTTTAACACATGAGGGGAAGAAAATGATATAGGTGGAATATTTCCTGTCAGTTAGATATGACTGTACCCAATTCAATGCTACCTCCTTAAAACCATAATGCATGATTTTTTCAAAATTATTTCATGATCCACTAAACCAAATGCTGCACTGAAATCTAAAAAAAAGTACACCCATAAAATTGCCATTATCCATAGTACTGGTCAGTCATGACTACCAATGCAGTGGTAGTGGAATGTTATTTGTGATAAGCATGCTGATTGGCTGTAATCAGATCACACTGATTTTCCATGTACTCCCACATTTGTCAACTCACATTACCCACCAATATCTTACTGAGTGTAGAGTAGACTAATTGGATGACTATTAGTGAGCTCTTATATATGATGGACATTACCATTCTCTTGTTTATAACTAGCTCTATACATGATGGACATTACCATTCTCTTGTTTAAAACTAGCTCTATACACGATGGACATTACCATGATCTTGTTTATAACTGGCTCTATACATGATGGACATTACCATTCTCTTGTTTATAACTGGCTCTTTACCTGATGGACATTACCATTCTCTTGTTTATAACTGGCTCTTTACCTGATGGACATTACCATTCTCTTGTTTATAACTGGCTCTATACATGATGGACATTACCATTCTATTGTTTATAACTGGCTCTATATATGATGGAGAAGTGCCTTCTCTTGTTTATAACTGGCTCTATACGATGGACATTACCATTCTCTTGTTTAGAACTGGCTCTATATATGATGGACATTACCATTCTCTTGTTTATAACTGGCTCTATACATGATGGACATTACCATTCTCTTGTTTATAACTGGCTCTATATATGATGGACATTAGCCTTCTCTTGTTTATAACTGGCTCAATACATGATGGACATTAGCCTTCTCTTGTTTATAACTGGCTCTATACGATGGACATTACCATTCTCTTGTTTAGAACTGGCTCTATATATGATGGACATTACCATTCTCTTGTTTAGAACTGGCTCTATACATGATGGACATTAGCCTTCTCTTGTTTATAACTGGCTCTATACATGATGGACATTACCATTCTCTTGTTTATAACTGGCTCTATATATGATGGACATTAGCCTTCTCTTGTTTATAACTGGCTCTATACATGATGGACATTACCATTATCTTGTTTATAACTGGCTCTATATATGATGGACATTACCATTCTCTTGTTTATAACTGGCTCTATACATGATGGACATTACCATTCTCTTGTTTATAACTGGCTCTATACATGATGGACATTAGCCTTCTCTTGTTTATAACTGGCTCTATATATGATGGACATTACCATTCTCTTGTTTATAACTGGCTCTATACATGATGGACATTACCATTATCTTGTTTATATCTGGCTCTATATATGATGGACATTACCATTCTCTTGTTTATAACTGGCTCTATATATGATGGACATTACCATTATCTTGTTTATATCTGGCTCTATATATGATGGACATTACCATTCTCTTGTTTATAACTGGCTCTATACATGATGGACATTACCATTATCTTGTTTATATCTAGCTCTATACACAAACTCCACAGGTGTAGACCTTACCATGAAATGCTTACTTGCAAGCCCCTACACAAACAATGCAGAGTTAGAAAATATTTGCTAAATTAATAAAAAAGTAACACAAATAACAATAACGAGGCAATATACAGGAAGTACCAAGTCAATGTGTGGGGTACAGGTTAGTCGATGTAATTGAGGTAATATGTAGGCCAGGGTAAAGTGACTATGCATAGATAATAAAATGTGAGTAGCAGCAGCATTACAAAGGAGGTCAATGCAAATACTCTAGTCTATGCAAAAATGAGTTTTCATGATACCTGTTCTGCCGTTGTCGGCTCGGCCCTACACAAAGTGCTCTCTTTCACCTGGAGCTGTATGGAGAAATGGCCCAGGAACACAGGGAAGACACGAAGGGCAATGCTTTAAGGGACAGTACACACTTTCCCCCTCCGAGGGGCCAAAAATGTATCTCTCTCTCTCTCTCTCTCTCTCTCCAAATGTAAGCAAAGAATTAAATATAGAAATTAAATATAGAAATATGTGTTAAAATAGCACTATTTATCGTAATCCTGTGCTTCTTTCAACTCCAGGTCGAAATACGCTTTTGAGCGTCCTGCCAGGTATGGTGCCAGAAGCCCTGCCCATTCTTCTTTCGGCCACTTCTCCCTCTCTGCCGTCCTTTCGAAGGTGGTAAGATATGCTTCCACATCATCCTGCGCTGTCATTTTTTGAAGAAAATGATTGGCCCTCCTCTGGGTATTTGCAGCTTGTAATTGAGTCCCAATTTGGTCCGCTAGCCCCTTTAGGCCTTCTCTTAACTCCCGG
>NC_060186.1:8042168-8054668 GCF_021184085.1 Oncorhynchus gorbuscha
TACGTAGGTATGTGTAAGTGAGTGCTGTTTTTTTGTTGCTTTGTCTCTGTTGTTGTATCTCTGAATATGGGTGAAAATTCCAATAAAAATACTGTTGCCAAAAAAATAATAATAATAATAATTTTTCCAACCACTCCACAAATTTCTTGTTAACAAACTATTGTTTTGGCAAGTTGGTTAGGATATCTACTTTGTGCATGACACAAGTCATTTTTCCAACAATTGTTTACAGACAGATTATTTCACTGTATCACAATTCCAGTGGGTCAGAAGTTTACATACACTAAGTTGACTGTGCCTTTAAACAGCTTGGAAAATTCCAGAAAATGATGTCATGGATTTAGAAGATTCTGATAGGATAATTGACAACATTTGAGTCAATTTTGAGGTGTACCTGTGGATGTATTTCAAGGCCTACCTTCAAACTCAGCGCCTCTTTGCTTGACATCATGGGAAAATCAAAAGAAATCAGCCAAAAACTCAGATTCTTAATTTTTTTGTAGACCTCCACACGTCTGGTTCATCCTTAGGAGCAATTTCCAATCGCCTGAAGGTACCACGTTCATCTGTACAAACAATAGTACGCAAGTATAAACACCATGGGACCACGCAGATCAATCCCAGAACAACAGCAAAGGACCTTGTGAAGATGCTGGAGGAAAGAGGTGCAAAAGTATCTACGTCCACAGTAAAACAAGTCCTATATCGACATAACCTGAAAGGCCACTCAGCGAGGAAGAAGCCACTGCTCCAAAAACACCATAAAAAATCCAGACTACGGTTTGCAACTGCACATGGGGACAAAGATTGCACTTTTTGGAGAAATGTCCTCTGGTCTGATGAAACAAAAATATAACTGTTTGGCCTCCCGGGTGACGCAGTGGTTAAGGGTGCTGCACCAGCTATGCCATCAGAGACTCTGGGTTCGCGCCCAGGCTCTATCGTAACTAGCCGCGACCGGGAGGTCCGTGGGGCGACGCACAATTGACCTAGCGTCGTCCGGGTTAGGGAGGGCTTGGCCGGTAGGGATGTCCTTGTCTCATCACGCACCAGCGACTCCTGTGGTGGGCCGGGCGCAGTGCGCGCTAACCAAGGTTGCCAGGTGCACAGTGTTTCCTCCGACACATTGGTGCGGCTGGCTTCCGGGTTGGATGCGCGCTGTGTTAAGAAGCAGTGCGGATTGGTTGTGTATCGGAGGACGCATGACTTTCAACCTTCGTCTCTCCCGAGCTCGTACGGGAGTTGTAGCGATGAGACAAGTTGGTAGCTACTAAAAACAATTGGATACCATGAAATTGGGGAGAAAAAGGGGTAAAAATTCAAATAAACATACATACATACATATATATATATATATATATATATATATATATATCCATGTAATTTTCCTTCTTTATTCCTTTATAAAGAAGGAAAATTACGTGGATATACTGAAGCAACATCTCAAGACATCAGTCAGGAAGTTGAAGCTTGGTCCCAAATGGACAATGAGCCCAAGCATACTTCCAATGTTGTGGCAAAATGGCTTAAGGACAACAAAGTCAAGGTATTGGAGTGGCCATCGCAAAGCCCTGACCTCAATCCTATAGAAAATTTGTGGGCAGAACTGAAATTCTACCAAATACTAATTTAGTGTATGTAAACTTTTGACCCAACTAGGAATGTGATGAAAGAAATAAAAGCTCAAATAAATCACTCTCTCTACTATTATTCTGACATTTCACATTCTTAAAATAAAGTGGTCCTAACTGACCTAAGATAGGGAATCTTTACTAGGATTACATTTCAGAAATTCTGAAAAACTGAGTTTAAATATATTTGGCTAAGGTGTATGTAAACTCCCGACTTCAACTGTACATATACATAGATCGCCCCTGCATATTATGTCCCTGTATCAGAAAAGGAAGGCACATCTCAGACTGCCCTAGTCTCCTGGTATTCTCCATCCTCCACCCTTTGGGGCAGCTCACCATAGCGGGTGCCACCGTCTGAGAAGCTCTTCTCAGCCTCAGGGGAGACCAGGGGCAGGCTGTTGTGGAGCAGGCTGGCCAGGTCTCCGTAGCTCTCGCGGACCAGGGCATTGTAGAAGGAGATGTAGGCCTGGTTATCCTTCCTCAGGAGCAGCTCCAGCAGGGCCGCCGCCTGCTCTCTCCTGGTGGGCTAATCGATGGACAATTTGAATTTTGAAACCACTTTATTGCTTTTCTTACACCAATGCAGTTCTTTCAGATGTCCGTAGTGTTAAGTGTTTAAAAAGCCCTGCAATCTCTCTGACTTACCTCTCTCTCCCTTCCTCTTATGAGGGTGTTTGTTTGGAATCAGGAACCCAACCGTTTTCCCAGCACAGTGCACTCGGTTATGGGCCAAATTCAAAACAAGCCGTTTTATACACTTAATTATCACTACACACTTACCACTATGGACATAGAAAAGTGTATGAAAAGGGTGCTACTGTACTTCCCCACCTCCTCACCCCACCTTGCTCCTGATCCTGTCCTCCTCGTCCCCAGTCAGCACACCGTCACTGATCATGTGATCCATCAGGTAGGAAGCCCTGATGTCCTGCTCCAGGCTGGAGCGTGACTGAAGCAGGCAGCTCCGCGCCCCTTCCTCCATCATCGCCATGCCAACGGGCCAGACCTGGTCTGACCACACCGGTGGGGTGGCTGGGTTGGAATGGTGATGAATTGGCAGGTGATGGGAGCTGCGGGGAAAGGAAGTTGCATGGATGGATGTAGTATGGGCAGTACTAGTTCTGGTCCAGGGTGCTATGTGTGGCTTGAGCTTTCTTGAACAATAATACGTTGAAGGAGGCTCAAGCTGCACGTAACACCCTGGACCAGAGCTAGGACAGTACTACTACTTGCACTGCTGCCTCTTAGTGTGACTCCTGTGCCCCACCTAAAATAAAACTGGAAACTGATAAGAGCTCTGATAGGTAGATATACACTATGATGAAGATCCTTGTAATACTACAGTGCCAGTAAATATTTGAAAATGCTGCCCTTACAAAAAAAGATTGCAGTCGACTGTGGTATTTTGGAGGCAGTATTTGCAGCATACTGCAGTTATACAGCACTCTGACTGCAATATATTTCGTAAGGACAGGTGACTTTTTTCTCCATGAATGTGGTTGAGAATGGAATAAGTCTGACTGACTTGACCATCTAAAGTTAATTTGTAGCAGAAAAACAACAATTGAGACTACTTTCGTTATCCATCTCCTCCATTCAGTCTGCGTGCACTGACTTGCCCAGATATTGCTGATTCAACGTCAGGAAGTTACCAAATTTCCTCTTTAGAGTGAACATTGATTGTGGGCTTTTGCCATTTAGTCGGGTTACAAGTTTATACACACACACACACACACACACATAAAGTAGCTGACTGGCGTATAGCTAGCTAACTGTGCACTTAGACCGTAACGTTATAGTTAACTACCAAGGTTAATTTGACAGCTGTGGGACACAGCAGTGTAGCTAGCCGACATTCCCAAAACTACACAGCAGCTGTCTGTAGTAGGCTATATAGTATGCATAACAAACGCTATTTATACGTTTATTATTTCCACAGGCAGACAAACATTGTATGTTTATAAAAACAACAGATAACAAGACTTAACTGAAGGTGGTACATACTTCACTCGTAAGTTGTAAGGAAATGAAACATTTGAAACACAATGACTCACATATACCTATTTGCTCGCTATCCACACTCGATAAGTGCTCAAGTTTATAATAATTTCCTTTCAAAATAATGTAATTCTGTAAATAAATGTAATCCCCACCTATTTTTGAAAAGAGTAAGGTTCTTCCTGGAATTATAACAAAAACAACTTCCCCGGTCTGAAATGACCAATGCGGTGGCGTTTCGCACACGTGAGAGGGTGAGATAAAGCATGCGCTTGACTGTAACTAGGCAGATGGGAGCAGGCTGCCTGGTGATACGTGACAGCTTGTTGTTCATTGTAAACTTGTAGGCCTGTAGTGCTAGCTCAGTATCTTTGGTATTGCACTTGGCAATACTGATAAGACACTTAACAGTGGCCCGACATAGACTCATAGTGCAAACAGCGTCTTTTGTCATGGCACTTAGAGTTGCATGTTTCTGCCACAGAACAAAATAATGTAAATGATTAATGACAAAAATATTCACCATATCAAATGTTGACAATGTCATATGAACCTACTAGTAGTGCATATATATTATCCAATCACGTTCATACATTTACTTGACAAGGGATAGTGATAATGGATTATACATAATATGAATACATACAAATGATCAAATATAATACTTCCTTCCAAGCAGTGCATGCATACAAACAATTTTCCAAGCATTTTATTTATTTGCTTACAACGTTCAAACTTATACTGGATACACTGAGCTCGCCTGGGTTGGGTTGGAGGGGCTGTGTGTGTGAGGGTGGGGTCTCTGGCTGAGGGTCGGGTGTGTCCTTGGGGGTGGGGTGGTGCCCGGGTACAGCTGAAGGTTGGGGTTGAGGGGGCAGTCTGGCGGGGAGAGAGCCCCTCCCTCCACCACCCTCTCCAGAGCCTGGACCCGACGCTCCTGCTGCAGCCAGTAGAGCATCTCGATGCGGTCCCAGCGCATCTTCTCCCTGTACGGCCTCCCCTGGAGAGAGTGAGAGGGTGACCGTTGAAAACACAGCTGTGAGGAAACTGCTTAGTCTGGCTGCACCAGAGTTTTGGGGCTTTTGTTCTAGCCCAATACTACCAACACCTGATTAAACCAATGTAGGACTTGATGATGAGTTGACAAGTTCTGGTTATTGGGGATAATCAGATAAGGGGATGGGCGAGAGCTCTCCATAGCATTTTCTCAGTATGTAGGAGCCTAGTATGTCAATATTTGTAGCTTACTGCATACATTTTTTCTAAATGTTCTAGATGATATCTATTACACATTGTGCTAAGTAGTAGGCAAGACAGGACCGATTTTGGACACGGCCAGAGGAAGAAACAGAGAATGTGAGGGAGAGAGAAATAGAGAAGGTGAGGGAACGGCAAAGCTCTTTCAATGAGGGTAAATCACCAACCTAAAAACTCTGCTTTCTCTCTGTCTCTCTCTATCCCCCATAGCATACTGCATGTGCTGTATGTCAGAGAGCACAATGACACTAGTGGGTCATATTCACTAGGACATCAACGGAAGCAAACAAGCAAAAACGAGGAGGGACTTTGCTCAATTTGTCTAATAAGAAACACCGTTTTTTTTTTCTTCCGTTGTAAAACATTTTGCTACGCTATACACTAATTAATAGACCCATGACTCACCTTGTAGGTGACAGTGTCATGGAAGCTGTCTGTAATGTGGTGGAGAATCTTAGACAAAACCTTCTCCAGAGAACAGATCTGGGAGTTGAGTTTTCTCCGGTGCTTGGACTCATCCATCCTGGCTAGAGAGGTGCCTCGGTAGCCTGAGAAATAAAAAAATGAGTGTGCAAGTGAGAAGGAAGAGAGAGAGGGGCAGGAAAGAATAAATAGAAAGAAAAGAGAGTGGAAGGAAAGAAAGATAGAAAAGTAAAGTGAGAGGAAGGAAGAAAGATGGAAGGAAAGAAAGAGACAAAGATAGAGCGAGAGACATTCCCTTTGTATAGTGTACGAAGATATGCTCCTTCACTTACGACCATACTAGCCTCAGAAGCTATGCAGGGTTGGGCCTAGTTAGTACTTGGCTGGGAGACTGCCTGGGAATACCAGGTGCTGTACATTTTTTGTCCATTAGATATTTCATCAACTGCCTTTTATTTATAACAATAATAATATGATGATATATTTAGCAACTTACAATATATCATCCAATACAATATGCTGTAAAAGCAATATGTTATAATATTGTAAGGAGCACAGGAGGCTGGTGTCATCTTAATTGGGGAGGGACGGGGCTTGTGGGAATATATCTGCACCGAGGGGAAACTTTACCCCCAGAGCAGATATATATATTATGCAGTACCTTGCAGGAAGAAGCGGTTGGGGTCAGAAGCGTCCCTCTCAAACAGCTCCAGACGAGCCAGCAGAGACTCCTCTGCTGGATGAGACGGGCAGCGCGCTCCCATGCTGCTGTGGCCTGGGAGGAAACGCACACACACACGGATGTATACAAATACACACACATGGACACACACACATACACAAATGTATGCATAAACACAAAATTCTGTTCAAGGTATAGAAAAAGATTTTAGAAGTATATGGTGAACTCTGTCTATGGTGATATGGTGATCTCTGTCTCTATGGTGTTATGGTGATCTGTCTCCATGGTGATATGGTGAGCTCGGTCTCTATAGTGATATGGTAAACTCTGTGTCTATGGTGATTATGGTGATCTCTGTCTCTACGGTGATATGGTGATCTCTGTCTCTATGGTGAGCTCTGTCTCTTTGGTGATATGGTGAGCTCTGTCTCTTTCGGTGATATGGTGAGCTCTGTGTCTATGGTGATATGGTGAGCTCTGTCTCTATGGTGAGCTCTGTGTCTATGGTTATATGGTGAGCTCTATCTATATGGTGATACAGTGAGCTCTGTGTCTATGGTGATATGGTGAGCTCTGTCTCTATGGTGATATGGTGAGCTCTGTGTTTTTGGTGATATGGTGAGCTCCGTCTCTATGGTGATATGGTGAGCTCTGTCTCTATGGTGATATGGTGATCTCTGTTTCTATGGTGATATGGTGGTGAGCTCTGTGCCTATGGTGATATGGTGGTGAGCTCTGTGTTTTTGGTGATATGGTGAGCTATGTCTCTATGGTGATATGGTGAGCTCTGTGTCTATGGTGATATGGTGAGCTCTGTCTCTATGGTGATATGGTGATCTCTGTTTCTATGGTGATATGGTGGTGAGCTCTGTGTTTTTGGTGATATGGTGAGCTCTGTGTCTATGGTGATATGGTGAGATAATATGAACACAGCATCAAGTATCATGTTACCATCTCTGCTAACCTCTATCAGGGCTGTCCAATGTCAGTCCTGGAGGCTAAAAACTTCTGGGGTTTCATTCTCTCCTTCTGATCAGGGCTAATTCAGACCTGGGACACCAGGTGAGTACAATTAACTACCAGGTAGAAACAAAACTATAAGTATTTAGGCCCTCCAGGACCAGAATTAAGACAGCCCTGCTATAGATGGTGGCATGATACTTGTACAGTAAGTGTGCATTCACCTGTATGTATTTGTTATCGTATGCGTGTGTGTCTATGTACTGTGCACACCTCCTCCAGCTGGTCCCTGCGTGCATGGGAGCTGTACTTAATGGCCATGTCCAGTCTGTAGGTGTCGGGTAGGCAGAGGAGTGTCCAGATCCTCTCCAGCCTGCTCTGGACCTGTCCCCCTCTCCCATCACCCCCCTCGACTGGCCTCCTTGCTCCCCTCCTCACTGTCCTCTTATAGGCCTTCTGACAGGGAGAAAGGACAGTTAGTTAAAAAAAATGTTTAAAGGGAAATAGTATCCATATTGCTAAGGCCTATTAAATTCAAGTCTACAGAAAGTCCCTAGGGGTAGAAGCTAGAGTTTGATTTGGAACAGAACCCAATCAGTCCCAAACTGTTATGAGCCTTTGCGTAGATCTGAAGGAATTGGAGAGATGATGGAATGGGACAGAGAAAGAAAGATGATGGAATGGGACAGAGAAAGAGAGATGATGGAATGGGACAGAGAAAGAGAGATGATGGAATGGGACAGAGAAAGAGAGATGATGGAATGGGACAGAGAAAGAGAGATGATGGAATGGGACAGAGAAAGAGAGATGATGGAATGGGACAAGGAAGGGGAGATGATGGAATGGGACAAGGAGGGAGAGATGATGGAATGGGACAGAGAAAGAGAGATGATGGAATGGGACAGAGAAAAGAGATGATGGAATGGGACAAGGAAGGGAGATGATGAAATGGGACAAGGAGGGAGAGATGATGGAATGGGACAGAGAAAGAGAGATGATGGAATGGGACAGAGAAAGAGAGATGATGGAATGGGACAAGGAAGGGGAGATGATGGATGGGACAGAGAAAGAGAGATGATGGAATGGGACAGAGAAAGAGAGATGATGGAATGGGACAAGGAAGGAGAGAACTACCCAGATCGAAGGCTCCCAGTCTTAATGACACATAAAACCTGATTGTATTACAATGGCTGTAAATCCATTTATGGTACATTTACTGCATATTCTGCATTTACAGTTAATTTATAGTATCCATTTACAGTACATGTATAGTATCATCTGTGTACTAAGACACGCACACACACACATACCTGTTTAGAGCTGGTTATTTCTTCATCTGGACTCTCTTCCTCCTCTGTAAAAAACCCAACAGACAATAGGTTACCTATGAGTCTATAAACAATAGGCTATGAAACAGGTTTAGTACCAATAAGCCAGAAATCCAATGAGTCATGACATTACCTACTAAACCAGAACTGTTTGACTTCCTTTTATTTCGCAATCCTTGACTGGAACGTCCTGCGTTTGAATGACTCACTGAATTACTATGGTTAAAAGTCACAGTGTGCGTGTGTGTTTACCCTCCAGATCGGGTTCCTTCCACAGCCCTCCCAGCAGCACCGTGTTGACGTTCCACACCCCTGTCACGTACTCCTGCTTCTGACCCTTTAGAGCCTCCATCTTCTGCCTCCGCCTCCTATCCACACACATTGGTTTGTTAGCTGCTCAAAGTCCTCATAATGTAAGAAACATGATTACAACAAAAAAGAATGTAGAAAAAAGAATGAAAATAGTGGGGCAGACAGACAGACAGACAGACAGACAGACAGACAGACAGACAGACAGACAGACAGACAGACAGAGACAGACAGACAAACAGACAGACAGTAAGACAGACAGACTTCTTCCTCTCGTCTCCTCGTAGCTGGAGCAGTCTTCTTCTCTCGTCCTCCTCATCGTCACTATCGCCACTATCGTACAGGTGGAACGCCGCCCACAGGTAGTCATTGTCCTACATAGACAGAGAGAGTCCTAGTCAATCACTCTCTGATACCACAACAATAACTGGACATGGAAATGATTGGACATGTATCTAGTGCTTGAATTGGGCCTGGAAAAACATTGGTATTCTGATATTACACAGGTACTTAAAGAGTGGGAGAAGGGGTTTGCCAGTTTGTTCTCAGGTAACGAAAATGTGGCATATTTTGAGGATTTTTTTTATAAAGACATATGTTCCCTGAAAACTAAACTGGAAAATACAATGTTAGAACCATCTTATATATGTAACCTGTATTTAAATGAGCTGTTTGTGGCAGAAGTTAAGAAGGTGATTGATGCTGCAAAAAATGGGAAAGTGTTGATGAACAGCATTGATGAACTGCCTAATGAGGTTTTAAAATCCCCTAAATTAATTGACGTCCTATATGATTTGCTCCAAATGTGTTTTGAGTACAGTATACTGCAATCCACTTGGTATAAGTCTATAGAGAATCCCATTACCAAATCTTCAAAAAATTACCCAAGAGTGCAACTGAACTATAGAGGCATAAGTTTATTAAGTACAGTTTCTAACTTATATTCTCATCCATCCTCATGTAACGGCTTTCTTGTGGAGAAGGAGAGTCGGACCAAAATGCAGCATGATGATGATTCATGATATTTTAATGAAGGAAAAAACTATACATGAAGAAACTACAAAATAATGAAATGAGGAAAACCGAAACAGCCCTATCTGGTGCAAACACAAAGACAGGAACAATCACCCACAAAACACTCAAGAATATGGCTGCCTAAATATGGTCCCCAATCAGAGACAACGATAAACACCTGCCTCTAATTGAGAACCACTCCAGACAGCCATAGACTTTGCTAGATACCCCACTAAGCCACACACCCAATACCTAACAAAACCCCAAGACAAAACACACCACAATAAACCCATGTCACACCCGGCCTAACCAAATAAATAAAGACAAATACAATATACTTCGACCAGGGCGTGACACCTCAACAATAGGCTAATAGGTTTTTAGAGAATCAAAACATTCTGGTGGAAGAACAAAATGTTTTTTGTAAATCCAGAGCCTGTACAGATCATATCTTCTCGGTCTGTACAATAATCCGAAATAGATTACACAAAGAGAAGCCTACTTTTGCACGTTTCATTGATTTCTAGAATGCTTTTTGATTTTGAAAATAGGGATATTTTAGCCTATAGTTTATTAAAGACAAGGGTTGACGGGAAATTTTATCACGCAATCCAGTCTCTTTACAAAGTATCAATTGCTTGTGTGCATGTTAATGAATATGGCACAGACTGGTTTCCCACACCATCGGGTGTTAAACAAGGAGACGCCTTATCACCGACTTTGTTTGCTTTGTTTATAAATTATTTGGCAAAAGAAATTCCACAGTTAAATATTGGAGTAAGATATGATGATGAAATGTTAAGAATCCTTTCATATGCTGATACTATTTTCATGGAAGAAACTGAACAAGACCTGCAGAACATGTTATTATGTGCAGTCAATTGGTGTAAAATATGGAGACTCATGATTAACCAGACAAAAACACAGATAATGACTTTTAGAAATCCAGGTACTAAGAGAAGTGTTTTTCAGTTTTGTTTTGGTGAAGACATTCTTGAGTTTACGAGCAATTATACATAGTTGGGTCTTTTTTATTCTGTTTCTTTTTTTCTGTATTTAATTATCTGGTTATGTTATGTTATGTATGTATGTATGTATGTATGTATGTATGTATGTATGTATGTATGTATGTATGTGTGTATGTGTGTATGTGTGTGTGTGTGTGTGTGTGTGTGTGTGTGTGTGTGTGTGTGTGTGTGTGTGTATGTATGTATGTATGTATGTATGTATGTATGTATGTATGTATGTATGTATGTATGTGTGTATGTGTGTATGTGTGTGTGTGTGTGTGTGTGTGTGTGTGTGTGTGTGTGTGTGTGTGTGTGTGTGTGTGTGTGTGTGTGTGTGTGTGTGTGTGTGTGTATGTATGTATGTATGTATGTATGTATGTATGTATGTATGTATGTATGTATGTATGTATGTATGTAAATTATTTTACTGCTCTAGGGATGTAATTTACTATTATGTATTGATTTTTACCTTACTTATTCTTTTCTTTCTTTCTTTATTGAATTATTGTAATGTTTGTTTATGTGTCAATTAATCCCATAAGGGATGGATTGCCAATTGGCGTTTGACACGAAAAATAAAATGTTATTCATTCATTCAAAAAGTATTAATTACATTCGGTACTGAGTACCGGCACCTTGACTTTTCTACTGCTTGAGGTCCAGCACCTCTTATAGAATAATGATTGAAAAGTTCTGGCACCTAAATATAAACAGTACTCAAGCCCAAAATGAGTACCAGCACCTATTTCAAATTTCATGTTTTATTTGTCACATGCACAAATATAGTGAAACGCTTAACTTTCAAGCCCTATGCAACAGGGCACAGTATTCAATATAAAAAAAAGTAGAACTACTAAAAAACAACATCAAAACACAAAAAATAAATCAAGCCATGTCTATAATGTACATGCATAACCTATGGTCCAATTCAAAAGTTTATTGAGATTTATTTGTAAACAAAACCGGTTGATTTTCTTCTAGTTACTCAATCGATTTTTATGCATTTACTGCCTTCTATTAATTAGAAAGTCTTCTTCTATTTGCTTCCTGTAACTACAGAATGTGTGACCTCTGACCTGATTGGTGATGTATCGGAGGTAGTCCTCGACTGAGAGGTCAGTCTTCCACCACTGCAGCCAGGCTGTGAAGGCCCGGGAATTCTGGTCTTCCGGTTTCTTATGGTCCGCTGGGATCTCTGTCCTTTTCCTGGACACACACACACACTTTGAGTTACATTGGGAGAGCTGCAGCTCTCTGTGATAAAATGTGTTGTATTATGAGAGAGAGCGTGTTAAAGTGATGTTCAGGTATTGAGTCAAGTGGGATACAGGGTACAGTACCTGTGGGACATGGCATTGGTGTTCTGTTTCTTCAGCTGTGGGTTGATGAACCTCTGGTGGTTCTTCTTCTTCATACTCCATCTGATGTTGGTCAGGGCTGGCTCTATCATGGGGTCCTATAGGGGAAAGGAACAGATCAACAGGGAGTCAATTGTATTGATATTCAAGAGATTCATTGAAATTCTGGATCAACAATTGCCAATTTAAGAATGGATTTTTCCTGAATTAAATTCAACAGGCAATGTAAAAGAGTATATCTCACCTCATCGAAGTTGAGATACTGTGTAGATTTGCTTTTGGATAACTCCTTATAGACTTCCTTTATTTCTTCCCCGGCAAACAGGTTACGATCCAGCCACTGCACTGAAGAGAGCTCAAGCTGTTTAGAGAAAAAAGAGAGAGAGAGAGAGAGAGAGAGAGAGAGAGAGAGAGAGAGAGAGAGAGAGAGAGAGAGGGGTCAGACCACCATGATGAGGTCATAATGATAGTAACAGTATAACAGTACCATCATCACACACTAAGTAGTAATAATAACATGTCTATCC
>NC_060186.1:8377168-8417168 GCF_021184085.1 Oncorhynchus gorbuscha
CTGATTACACACACCATTGTATATTATACTTAGTTGCTTTAGTTAATAAATATATATTTTGCTACTCCTTATCTCCACGTTGTCTCCCTTTGTTACGGGCTTTGAGCCGGTTCGTGACACTCTCTCTCTCTCTCTCTCTCTCTCTCTCTCTCTCTCTCTCTCTCTCTCTCTCTCTCTCTCTCTCTCGCTGTGAAGATGGATCAGAAGAAATATTTGGTTGATCACATAAACTAAATCGTGTGAGAGCCCATCTGCTCATGGTCTGTCTGCTGGTGGAAGCAGCAGCGGGGGGTAATGGGGCAAAGGTTAAAGGATAAAGGTGGTAGACAGACGATTGATTTACTGAGGCAGCGTCCTAGTCTAGCTGTGTGCAGAGCCCTGGCTCAAACAGAGTACAAAGCCATATACTTTAAATCAAATAAAACTTTATACCTAGCTTGGTGGATACCTGTACACCGCACTTCCAGATCTGCCACTATCAGGTCCTGTACCAGGGGCTTGTAGCTCTATTGAGATAAGACTGTACAAAAATGACCTTTATTTTATTTTTGACTGTTCCTCTGCAACCCTGAGGAAATCCAAAGTAAATATTGAATCATTTGTGTTTAACTCTACAGTCGAGGAGTACATCAGTTAAGAGCTGTCAATGTGTGACTGAGGTAGTTGGTTATTCTTTGCACAAGTGGTGGAGGAAAATACCAAACTACCCTTAACGATTCTGTGGTACAATAAAACCTCTTTCAATACATTTTAATAACCAAGTTTCAGGGATAAGTTAGTTAAACAACATTATTTTTTCTACATTTAAGACTACAAAGTTTAAGAAAAAATGTATCCATACTACATCTCAATTCAAACATTCTCTTGATGCGTGAGAAGAACATTTGTTATCGATATCAAGTTGATATTAGATTGAATAGTTTCAGAGTGCTATTTAACCTATAACACCCACAGCAAATGAAAAGAAAACAAGTACTCCCTGGAATGATTGTCTCTCTCAGTGTGTGCGCATATGTGTGTGTGTACACTGCACTTTGGGGCTCTCACACGATTTAGTTTGTGTGATCATCAAAATCTTTATTCTGATCCATCTTCACAGAGAGAGAGAGAGACAGAGAGAGAGACCCAGTAGTACAGAAGACTAGAGCTCTGCTGTCTCTGCACAGAATATCATAGAGGATATTAAACCAGTGGTTGTGTTTTATTAGGAGGCCCTGTGTCAGAGTTCATTGGCTGAGGGCCTTTGGAAGTGAAGGAGGACGGGGCGACGGTGGCGGGAGGGGTTTGGGAAGAAAACAAGGAGAAGGAAAGTGGAGGAGGAAGGGGCAAAGGTGGGGGGAGGAGTATGGGAAGAAGACAAGGAGGGGGAGAGTGGAGGAGGAGGGGCAGAGGTGGGGGGAGGAGTATAGGAAGAAGACAAGAAGAAGGAGAGTGGAGGAGGGGCAGAGGTGGGGGGAGGAGTATGGGAAGAAGACAAGGAGGGGGAGAGTGGAGGAGGAGGGGCAGAGGTGGGGGGATGAGTATGGGATGAAGACAAGGAGAAGGATAGTGGAGGAGGAGGGGCAGAGGTGGGGGGAGGAGTATGGGAAGAAGACAAGGAGAAGGAGAGTGGAGGAGGACGGGCAGAGGTGGTGGAGGGAGGAGTATGGGAAGAAGACAAGGAGAAGGAGAGTGGAGGAGGAGGGGCAGAGGTGGGGGGAGGAGTATGGGAAGAAGACAAGGAGAAGGAGAGTGGAGGAGGACGGGCAGAGGTGGAGGGAGGAGTATGGGAAGAAGACAAGGAGAAGGAGAGTGGAGGAGGAGGGGCAAAGGTGGGGGGAGGAGTATGGGAAGAAGACAAGGAGGGGGAGAGTGGAGGAGGAGGGGCAGAGGTGGGGGGATGAGTATGGGATGAAGACAAGGAGAAGGATAGTGGAGGAGGAGGGGCAGAGGTGGGGGAGGAGTATGGGAAGAAGACAAGGAGAAGGAGAGTGGAGGAGGACGGGCAGAGGTGGAGGGAGGAGTATGGGAAGAAGACAAGGAGAGTGGAGGAGGAGGGGCAGAGGTGGGGGGAGGAGTATGGGAAGAAGACAAGAAGAAGGAGAGTGGAGGAGGGGCAGAGGTGGGGGGAGGAGTATGGGAAGAAGACAAGAAGAAGGAGAGTGGAGGAGGGGCAGAGGTGGGGGGAGGAGTATGGAAAGAAGACAAGGAGGGGGAGAGTGGAGGAGGAGGGGCAGAGGTGGGGGGAGGAGTATGGGATGAAGACAAGGAGAAGGAGAGTGGAGGAGGAGGGGCAGTGGTGGGGGGAGGAGTATGGAAAGAAGACAAGGAGAAGGAGAGTGGAGGAGGAGGGGCAGAGGTGGGGGAGGGTATGGGAAGAAGACAAGGAGGGGGAGAGTGGAGGAGGAGGGGCAGAGGTGGGGGGAGGAGTATGGGAAGAAGACAAGGGGTGGGAGAGTGGAGGAGGAGGGGCAGAGGTTGGGGGAGGAGTATGGGAAGAAGACAAGGAGGGGGAGAGTGGAGGAGGAGGGGCAGAGGTGGGGGGAGGAGTATGGGAAGAAGACAAGGAGGGGGAGAGTGGAGGAGGAGGGGCAGAGGTGGGGGGAGGAGTATGGGAAGAAGACAAGGAGGGGGAGAGTGGAGGAGGAGGGGCAGAGGTGGGGGGAGCTAACATCAATTTCTGTTTGAACATTTTGGCACTTTTGTTTTGAAGTTCATAGGAGGGTCCTTGAAAGTCTAAAATCAAAGAAAAGCAGCAGATGCCCTTGATGTATAGCTAGTTGATCTTTAGCTAGGTGATGTGTAGCTAATTGATGTATAGCTAGTTGATCTGTAGCTAGGTGATGTGCAGCTAGTTGATGTGAAGCTAGTTGATCTGTAGCTAGGTGATGTGCAGCTAGTTGATGTGAAGCTAGTTGATCTGTAGCTAGGTGATGTGTCGCTAATTGATGTATAGCAAGTTGATCTGTAGCTAGGTGATGTGCAGCTAATTGACGTATAGCTAGTTGATGTGCAGCAAGTTGATGTGAAGCTAGTTGATCTGTAGCTAGGTGATGTGTAGCTAATTGATGTATAGTAAGTTGATCTGTAGCTGGGTGATGTGTAGCTAATTGATGTATAGCTAGTTGATCTGTAGCTAGGTGATGTGTAGCTAGTTGATGTATAGCAAGTTGATCTGTAGCTAGGTGTTGTGCAGCTAGTTGACGTGAAGCTAGTTGATCTGTAGCTAGGTGATGTGCAGCTAGTTGATGTGTAGCTAGTTGACGTAAAGCTAGTTGATGTAAAGCTAGCTGACATATAGCTAGTTCATGTACAGCTAGTTGACGTATAGCTAGTTGATGTGTAGCTACTTGATGTGTAGCTAGTTGATGTGTAGCTAGTTGATGTATAGCTAGGTGATGTGCAGCTAGTTGATGTCTAGCTAGTTGACGTAAAGCTAGTTGATGTATAGCTAGTTGACGTATAGCTAGTTGATGTGTAGCTACTTGATGTGTAGCTAGTTGATGTATAGCTAGTTGATGTGTAGCTAGTTGATGTATAGCTAGTTGTTGTATAGCTAGTTGATGTATAGCTAGTTGATATGCAGCTAGTTGATGTATAGATAGTTGACCAATAGCTAGATGATGTATGGCTAGTTGATGTGTAGCTTGTTGATGTAAAGCTAGTTGATGTACAGCTAGATAACATATAGCTAGTTGACGTATAGCTAATTCATGTATAGCTAGTTGACGTGTTGCTAGTTGACGTGTAGCTAGTTGACGTATAGCTAGTTGAGGTATAGCTAGTTCCCGTATAGCTAGTTGACGTATAGCTAGTTTATGTGTAGCTAGTTGATGTATATCAGATTGATATATAGCTAGTTGATGTGTAGCTCGTTGCCGTTTAGCTAGTTGACGTTTAGCTAGTTGATGTATAGCTAGTTGACGTACAGCTATTTGATGTGTAGCTAGTTGATGTATAGCTAGTTGATGTATAGCTAGTTGATGTGCAGCTTGATGATGTCTAGCTAGTTGATGTATAGCTAGTTGACGTATAGCTAGTTGATGTGTAGCTAGTTTACGTGTATCTAGTTGACGTATATCTAGTTGACGTATAGCTAGTAAAAGTGTAGCTAGTTGATGTATAGCTCAAGTTGATATATAGCTCATTGATGTGTAGCTAGTTGATGTGTAGCTTGTTGATGTAAAGCTAGTTGATGTACAGCTAGTTGACGTATAATTAGTTGACATGTAGGTAGTTGATGTTTTGCTAGTTGATGTATAGGTAGTTGATGTATTGCTAGTTGACGTATAGCTAGTTGACGTATAGCTAGTTGATGTATAGCTAGTTGATGTGTAGCTAGTTGACGTGTAGCTAATTTTGATATAGCTAGTTCCCATATAGCTAGTTGACATATGGCTAGTTGATTTGAAGCTAGTTGATGTATGGCTAGTTGATGTGTAGCTTGTTGATGTGTAGCTAGTTGATGTGTAGCTAGTTGATTTGTAGCTAGCTGACCAATAGCTAGTTGATGTTTTGCTAGTTGATGTATAGGTAGTTGATGTATAGCTAGTTGACATATAGCTAGTTGATGTATAGCTAGGTGATGTGTAGCTAGTTGATGTATAGCTAGTTGATGTATAGCTAGTTGATATGCAGCTAGTTGACGTTTAGCTAGTTGACGTATAGCTAGTTGACGTACAGCTATTTGATGTGTAGCTAGTTGATGTATAGCTAGTTGATGTATAGCTAAGTGATGTGCAGCTTGATGATGTCTAGCTAGTTGATGTATAGCTAGTTGACGTATAGCTAGTTGATGTGTAGCTACTTGACGTGTATCTAGTTGACATATATCTAGTTGACGTATAGCTAGTAAAAGTGTAGCTAATTAATGTATAGCTAGTTGATGTGTAGCTAGTTGACATGTAGCTAGTTGATTTGTAATTAGTTGATGTATATCAAGTTGACATATAGCTAGTTGATGTGTAGCTAGTTGACATGTAGCTAGTTGATTTGTAATTAGTTGATGTATATCAAGTTGACATATAGCTTGTTGATGTAAAGCTAGTTGATGTACAGCTAGTTGACGTATAATTAGTTGACATGTAGCTAGTTGATGTTTTGCTAGTTGATGTATAGGTAGTTGATGTATAGCTAGTTGACGTATAGCTAGTTGATGTATAGCTAGTTGATGTTTTGCTAGTTGATGTATAGGTAGTTGATGTATAGCTAGTTGATATACAGCTATTTGATGTGTAGCTAGTTGATGTATAGCTAGTTGATGTATAGCTAGGTGATGTGTAGCTAGTTGATGTATAGCTAGTTGATGTATAGCTAGTTGATATGCAGCTAGTTGATGTTTAGCTAGTTGACGTATAGCTAGTTGACGTACAGCTATTTGATGTGTAGCTAGTTGATGTATAGCTAGTTGATGTATAGCTAAGTGATGTGCAGCTTGATGATGTCTAGCTAGTTGATGTATAGCTAGTTGACGTATAGCTAGTTGATGTGTAGCTAGTTGACGTGTATCTAGTTGACGTATATCTAGTTGACGTATAGCTAGTAAAAGTGTAGCTAATTAATGTATAGCTAGTTTATGTGTAGCTAGTTGACATGTAGCTAGTTGATTTGTAATTAGTTGATGTATATCAAGTTGACATATAGCTAGTTGATGTGTAGCTAGTTGACATGTAGCTAGTTGATTTGTAATTAGTTGATGTATATCAAGTTGACATATAGCTTGTTGATGTAAAGCTAGTTGATGTACAGCTAGTTGACGTATAGCTAGTTGATGTATAGCTAGTTGACGTATAGCTAGTTGATGTATAGCTAGTTTATGTTTTGCTAGTTGATGTATAGGTAGTTGATGTATAGCTAGTTGATGTACAGCTATTTGATGTGTAGCTAGTTGATGTATAGCTAGTTGACGTGTTGCTAGTTGACGTGTAGCTAGTTGACGTACAGCTAGTTGAGGTATAGCTAGTTCCCGCATAGCTAGTTGACGTATAGCTATTTTATGTGTAGCTAGTTGATGTATATCAGATTGATATATAGCTAGTTGATGTGTAGCTCGTTGACGTTTAGCTAGTTGACGTTTAGCTAGTTGACGTATAGCTAGTTGACGTACAGCTATTTGATGTGTAGCTAGTTGATGTATAGCTAGTTGATGTATAGCTAAGTGATGTGCAGCTTGATGATGTGTAGCTAGTTGACGTGTATCTAGTTGACGTATATCTAGTTGACGTATAGCTAGTAAAAGTGTAGCTAGTTGATGTATATCAAGTTGATATATATATCTCGTTGATGTGTAGCTAGTTGATGTGTAGCTTGTTGATGTAAAGCTAGTTGATGTACAGCTAGTTGACATATAATTAGTTGACATGTAGCTAGTTGATGTTTTGCTAGTTGATGTATAGGTAGTTGATGTATAGCTAGTTGAGGGGAGGGGAGAAAGAGAGAATGACCACTTGGGAGAGATGAGGATCCCGGTGCCACCACCCCGCTGACCAGAAGCTCTCGGGGTGTGCGAGAACACGTGGGCGGACGAAGAGAGAGCAGTAGGAGTAGCAGTGTTGTCTGTGGTGATCCATGTTTCCGTCAGTGCCAAGAAGTCGAGGGACTGGAGGGAGGCATAGGCTGAGATGAACTCTGCCTTGATGGCCGCAGATCGGCAGTTCCAGAGGCTACCGGAGACCTGGAACTCCACGTGGGTCGTGCGCACTGGGACCACCAGATTAGGGTGGCCGCGGCCACGCGGTGTGGAGCGTTTGTATGGTCTGTGCAGAGAGGAGAGAACAGGGATAGACAGACACATAGTTGACAGGCTACAGAAGAGGCTACGCTAATGCAAAGGAGATTGGAATGACAAGTGGACTACACGTCTCGAATGTTCAGAAAGTTAAGCTT
This sequence comes from Oncorhynchus gorbuscha, assembly GCF_021184085.1. Classification (NCBI taxonomy): domain Eukaryota; kingdom Metazoa; phylum Chordata; class Actinopteri; order Salmoniformes; family Salmonidae; genus Oncorhynchus; species Oncorhynchus gorbuscha. Next base: position 8,384,033 of record NC_060186.1, read on the forward strand.
ACGTAGCAAGAATCTTATTGACTAAAATGATTAAAATGATACAGTACTGCTGAAGTAGGCTAGCTGGCAGTGGGTGCGTTGTTGACACTACACTAATCAAGTCGTTCCGTTGAGTGTAATAGTTTCGACAGTGCTGCTATTCGGGGGCTAGCTGGCTAGCTAGCAGTGTTGTTTACGTTACGTTGCGTTAAAAGAACGACAATAGCTGGCTAGCTAACCTAGAAAATCGCTCTAGACTACACAATTATCTTTGATACAAAGACGGCTATGTAGCTAGCTACGATCAAACAAATCAAACCGTTGTACTGTAATGAAATGAAATGAAAATGTGATACTACCTGTGAATGCGACCGGGTTGTGAGTCTATTCGGTAGACGTTGGCTAGCTGTTGGCTAGCTGTTGGCTAGCTGTCGGCTAGCTGTTGGCTAGCTGTTGGCTAGCTGTTGACATATAGCTAGTTGATTTGTAGCTCGTTGATGTATAGCTAATTGATCTGTAGCTAGACGATGTGTAGCTAGTTGACGTATAGCTAGTTGATGTGTAGCTAGTTGATATATAGCTAGTTCACGTATAACTAGTTGACATATAGCTAGTTGATTTGTAGCTAGTTGATGTATAGCTAATTGATCTGTAGCTAGATGATGTGTAGCCAGTTGACAGAAAGCTAGTTGATGTATAGCTAGTTGATGTGTAGCTAGTTGATGTAAAGCTAGTTGATGTATAGCAAGTTGACGTAAAGCTACGTGATGTATAGCAAGTTTACGTACAGCTAGTTGATGTATAGCAAGTTGACATGTAGCTAGGTGATGTGAAGCTAGTTGATGTATAGCTAGTTGATGTATAGCTAGTTGATATGCAGCTAAACGATGTGTAGCTAGTTGACGTGTAGCTCGTTTTGGTATAGCAAGTTCCCGTATAGCTAGTTGACATATGGCTAGTTGATTTGAAGCTAGTTGATGTATATCAAGTTGATATATAGCTCGTTGATGTGTAGCTAGTTGATGTGTAGCTAGTTGATGTATAGCTAGTTGATGTATAGCTAGTTGATATGCAGCTAGACGATGTGTAGCTAGTTGACGTGTAGCTAGTTTTGGTATAGCAAGTTCCCGTATAGCTAGTTGACATATGGCTAGTTGATTTGAAGCTAGTTGATGTAAATCTAGTTGATGTATAGCTAAGTGATGTGCAGCTTGATCACGTATAGCTAGTTGATGTGTAGCTAGTTGACGTGTATCTAGTTGACGTATATCTAGTTGACGTATAGCTAGTAAAAGTGTAGCTAGTTGACGTGTAGCTAGTTGATGTGTCGCTAGTTGATGTATAGCTAGTGTATTCGTAGCTAGTTAAACAATTGCTTGGCATACGTGGGAATTCCTTCAAGACTGTTGGAAAGGCATTCCAGGTGAAGCTGGTTGAGAGAATACCAAGAGTGTGCAAAGCTGTCATCAAGCCAAAGTATGGCTGCTTTTGAAGAATCTAAAATCTAAAATATATTTTGATTTGTTTAACTACATGATTCCATGTTATATCGTAGTTTTGATGTAGAGAAAAATAGTAAAAATTAAGAAAAACCCTGGAATGAGTATATATGTCAAAATTTTTGACTTGTACTGTATATATTTTCGGTGACCCCCTGCAGTACCGCGGAACCCCAGATGAACACCCCTCATGTAATTCCTTGTGCAATGATAGGGGTAAAAATCTATGGAGAGTGCCTTTAATATTCAAAGTCACTAATTCCTCTAAATCAAATCAAATCTAATTTTATTTGTCACATACACATGGTTAGCAGATGTTAATGTGAGTGTAGCGAAATGCTTGTGCTTCTAGTTCCGACAATGCAGTGATAACCAACAAGTAATCTAACTAACAATTCCAAAACTACTGTCTTATACACAGTGTAAGGGGATAAAGAATATGTACATAAGGATATATGAATGAGTGATGGTACAGAGCAGCATACAGTAGATGGTATCGAGTACAGTATATACATATGAGATGAGTATGTAGACAAAGTAATCAAAGTGGCATAGTTAAAGTGGCTAGTGATACATGTATTACATAAGGATGCAGTCGATGATGTAGAGTACAGTATATACGTATGCATATGAGATTAATAATGTAGGGTAAGTAACATTATATAAGGTAGCATTGTTTAAAGTGGCTAGTGATATATTTACATAATTTCCCATCAATTCCCATTATTAAAGTGGCTGGAGTTGGGTCAGTGTCAATGACAGTGTGTTGGCAGCAGCCACTCAATGTTAGTGGTGGCTGTTTAACAGTCTGATGGCCTTGAGATAGAAGCTGTTTTTCAGTCTCTCGGTCCCAGCTTTGATGCACCTGTACTGACCTCGCCTTCTGGAGGATAGCGGGGTGAACAGGCAGTGGTTCGGGTGGTTGATGTCCTTGATGATCTTTATGGCCTTCCTGTAACATCGGGTGGTGTAGGTGTCCTGGAGAGCAGGTAGTTTGCCCCCGGTGATGCATTGTGCAGACCTCACTACCCTCTGGAGAGCCTTACGGTTGAGGGCGGAGCAGTTGCCGTACCAGGCGGTGATACAGCCCGTCAGGATGCTCTCGATTGTGCATCTGTAGAAGTTTGTGAGTGCTTTTGGTGACAAGCCAAATTTCTTCAGCCTCCTGAGGTTGAAGAGGCGCTGCTGTGCCTTCTTCACGATGCTGTCAGTGTGAGTGGACCAACTGTTGTGTCGTCCGCAAACTTGATGTTTTGAGTTGGAGGCGTGCGTGGCCACGCAGTCGTGGGTGAACAGGGAGTACAGGAGAGGGCTCAGAACGCACCCTTGTGGGGCCCCCTTGTTGAGGATCAGAGGGGAGGAGATGTTGTTGCCTACCCTCACCACCTGGGGGCGGCCCGTCAGGAAGTCCAGTACCCAGTTGCACAGGGCGGGGCCGAGACCCAGGGTCTCGAGCTTGATGACGAGCTTGGAGGGTACTATGGTGTTGAATGCCGAGCTGTAGTCGATGAACAGCATTCTCACATAGGTATTCCTCTTGTCCAGGTGGGTTAGGGCAGTGTGCAGTTTTGTTGAGATTGCATCGTCTGTGGACCTATTTGGGTGGTAAGCAAATTGGAGTGGGTCTAGGGTGTCAGGTAGGGTGGATGTGATATGGTCCTTGACTAGTCTCTCAAAGCACTTCATGATGACGGAAGTGAGTGCTACGGGGCAGTAGTCGTTTAGCTCAGTTACCTTAGATTTCTTGGGAACAGGAACAATGGTGGCCCTCTTGAAGCATGTGGGAACTGGTGTGGGAACAGACTGGTATAGGGATTGATTGAATATGTCCGTAAACACACCGGCCAGCTGGTCTGCGCATGCTCTGAGGGCGCGGCTGGGGATGCAGTCTGGGCCTGTAGCCTTGAGAGGGTTAACACGTTTAAATGTCTTACTCATGTCGTCTGCAGTGAAGGAGAGACCGCATGTTTTCATTGCAGGCCGTGTCAGTGGCACTGTATTGTCCTCAAAGTGGGCAAAAAAGTTGTTTAGTCTGCCTGGGAGCAAGACATCCTGGTCCGTGACTGGGCTGGGTTTCTTCTTGTAGTCCGTGATTGACTGTAGACCCTGCCACATGCCTCTTGTGTCTGAGCCATTGAATTGAGATTCCACTTTGTCTCTGTACTGACGCTTAGCTTGTTTAATAGCCTTGCGGAGGACACCTTGCCCTGATTAAAAGCAGTGGTTCGCGCTTTCAGTTTCACGCGAATGCTGCCATCTCTCCATGGTTTCTGCTTAGGGAATGTTTTTATCGTTGCTATGGGAACGACATCTTCGACGCACGTTCTAATGAACTCGCACACCGAATCAGCGTATTCGTCAATATTTTTATCTGGCGCAATACGAAACATGTCCCAGTCCACGTGATGGAAGCAGTCTTGGAGTGTGGAGTCAGCTTGGTCTGACCAGCGTTGGACAGACCTCAGCGTGGGAGCCTCTTGTTTGAGTTTCTGCCTGTAGGCAGGGATCAGCAAAATGGAGTCGTGGTCAGATTTTCAGAAAGGGGGGCGGGGCAGGCCCTTATATGCGTCGCGGAAGTTAGAGTAACAATGATCCAAGGTTTTACCACCCCTGGTTGCGCAATCGATATGCTGATAAAATTTAGGGAGTCTTGTTTTCAGATTAGCTTTGTTAAAATCCCCAGCTACAATGAATGCAGCCTCCGGATAAATGGTTTCCAGTTTGCAAAGAGTTAAATAAAGTTCGTTCAGAGCCATCGATGTGTCTGCTTGGGGGGGGGATATATACGGCTGTGATTATAATCGAAGAGAATTCTCTTGGAAGATAATGCGGTCTACATTTGATTGTGAGGAATTCTAAATCAGGTGAACAGAAGGATTTGAGTTCCTGTATGTTTCCTTCATCACACCATGTCTCGTTAGTCATGAGGCATACGCCCCCGCCACTCTTCTTACCAGAAAGATGTTTGTTTCTGTCGGCGCGATGCGTGGAGAAACCCGTTGGCTGCACCGCATCGGATAGCGTCTTCCCAGTGAGCCATGTTTCCGTGAAGCAGAGAACGTTACAGTCTCTGATGTCCCTCTGGAATGCCACCCTTGCTCGGATTTCGTCAACCTTGTTGTCAAGAGACTGGACATTGGCAAGAAGAATGCTGGGGAGTGGTGCGCGATGTGCCCTTGTTCGGAGTCTGACCAGAAGACCGCCTCGTTTCCCTCTTTTTCGGAGTCGTTTTCTTGGGTCGCTGCATGCGATCCGTTCCGTTGTCCTGTTTGTAAGGCAGAACACAGTATCCGCATCGCGGAAAACATATTCTTGGTCGTACTGATGGTGAGTTGACGCTGATCTTATATTCAGTAGTTCTTCTCGACTGTATGTAATGAAACCTAAGATGACCTGGGGTACTAATGTAAGAAATAACACGTAAAAAAAATAAAAACTGCATAGTTTCCTAGGAACGCGAAGAGAGGCGGCCATCTCTGTCGGCGCCGGAAGTAACTAGTCTTAGACAAGGCCATGTCACCACAGCTCTCAATGCTAAGTAAGGTTTACCTAAGCTACATTTGAGGATGTGACGTCTTCGCTGAGTTCTTAAAGGGACAGGCTTTTTTTACCAGACCAAAACTTCATTTGAGGATGACTTTTCATTACCAGCGGGCAAGTCAACTCCATACAAACATCATGTTAACATGTTAGCGTGGAAGAGACACAGAGACAAAAACAAGGTCAGGAGCTCTTTAACACGGGTCCGGAGAGGACACAAAGAGTGGTTGTTGGTGATGATGTAAGATGTTGTGCAAGAGGATGGAGAAAGAGGTCATTAAGCTGTGGCAGAGTGTACAGGTCAGGGTTTGGGAACCAAATCGCTGTTACCATCAACGTTCGCTTAAGGATCACCAACTGGGGTACGATGGAGAGTGGAGAGTCAATCTCTCTCATTTTTTAATAGTTTGTATTTTATCACACTCTGCCCAACTACAGTATATCTGTCCTTGGTTGTGACAGATTCAGTTAAAGTGTGTGTGTGTGACAGACGTGCTCTGAGAGACTCTCTAATTGAGCACTCGTGAGGATTAGACACACAGGCGTTGTATTGATCGCCCCACACTCACACATTATCACTTTATGGCTTGTCACTCAAGGCTGCATACGTTTTTTTCTTGTGAGAAGTCTTTATTGACGAGAAAATATCCTCAATAACTTACACAGTGTTATACAATGAAGTGCAATACAACACTGTAGAAAAAGCTGGTTAAAAAGCATTCATTTGATGAAGGTCTACATTTTCCTCAATCCATTGTCCCCATGGAAGGTCACTTCTCACGTAACATTAAATGGAAGATATGTGGACGTTCCTTTGTGAAAGTGTGAATGTGTGTGTGTTCAGCTGGTTGTCGGTAGCCTGACCTCATGAAGCACAACTGTTCGGGTCCATCCATCCCTCTATCCACCGAAACCTCCCACGCTCCATCCATCCCTCTATCCACCCACACCTCCCACTCTCTATCCATCCCTCTATCCACCGACACCTCCCACTCTCCATCCATCCCTCTATCCACCGACACCTCCCACTCTCCATCCATCCCTCTATCCACCCACACCTCCCACTCTCCATCCATCCCTCTATCCACCCACACCTCTCACTCTCCATCCATCCCTCTATCCACCCACACCTCCCACTCTCTATCCATCCCTCTATCCACCGACACCTCCCACTCTCCATCCATCCCTCTATCCACCCACACCTCCCACTCTCCATCCATCCTGCTATCCACCCACACCTCCCGTTCTCCATCCATCCCTCTATCTACCCATACCTACCGCTCTCCATCCATCCCTCTATCCACCCACACCTCCCAGTCCATCCATCCCTCTATCCACCCACACCTCCCAGTCCATCCATCCCGCTATCCACCCACACCTCCCGCTCTCCATCGATCCCTCCATCTACCCACACCTCCCGGTCCCCATCCATCCCTCCATCTACCCACACCTCCCGGTCCCCATCCATCCCTCCATCTACCCACACCTACTGCTCTCCATCCATCCCTCCATCTAACCACACCTCCCACTCTCTATCCATCCCTCCATCTACCCACACCTACTGCTCTCCATCCATCCCTCCATCTACCCACACCTACTGCTCTCCATCCATCCCTCCATCTAACCACACCTACTGCTCTCCATCCATCCCTCCATCTAACCACACCTACTGCTCTCCATCCATCCCTCCATCTAACCACACCTCCCACTCTCTATCCATCCCTCCATCTAACCACACCTACTGCTCTCCATCCATCCCTCCATCTAACCACACCTCCCACTCTCTATCCATCCCTCCATCTAACCACACCTACTGCTCTCCATCCATCCCTCCATCTAACCACACCTACTGCACTCAATCCATCCCTCCATCTAACCACACCTACTGCTCTCCATCCATCCCTCCATCTACCCACACCTCCCACTCTCCATCCATCCCTCCATCTACCCACACCTGCCGCTCTCTATCCATCCCTCCATCTAACCACACCTACTGCTCTCCATCCATCCCTCCATCTAACCACACCTACTGCTCTCTATCCATCCATCCATCTAACCACACCTACTGCTCTCCATCCATCCCTCCATCTAACCACACCTACTGCTCTCCATCCATCCCTCCATCTACCCACACCTCCCACTCTCCATCCATCCCTCCATCTACCCACACCTGCCGCTCTCTATCCATCCCTCCATCTAACCACACCTACTGCTCTCCATCCATCCCTCCATCTAACCACACCTACTGCTCTCCATCCATCCCTCCATCTAACCACACCTACTGCTCTCTATCCATCCCTCCATCTAACCACACCTCCCACTCTCCATCCATCCCTCCATCTACCCACACCTGCCGCTCTCTATCCATCCCTCCATCTACCCACACCTCCCACTCTCTATCCATCCCTCCATCTAACCACACCTACTGCTCTCCATCCATCCCTCCATCTAACCACACCTACTGCTCTCCATCCATCCCTCCATCTAACCACACCTCCCACTCTCCATCCATCCCTCCATCTACCCACACCTCCCACTCTCTATCCATCCCTCCATCTAACCACACCTCCCACTCTCCATCCATCCCTCCATCTACCCACACCTCCCACTCTCTATCCATCCCTCCATCTAACCACACCTACTGCTCTCCATCCATCCCTCCATCTAACCACACCTACTGCTCTCCATCCATCCCTCCATCTAACCACACCTCCCACTCTCTATCCATCCCTCCATCTAACCACACCTACTGCTCTCCATCCATCCCTCCATCTAACCACACCTACTGCTCTCCATCCATCCCTCCATCTAACCACACCTCCCACTCTCCACCCATCCCTCCATCGACCCACACCTACTGCTCTCCATCCATCCCTCCATCTACCCACACCTACTGCTCTCCATCCATCCCTCCATCTACCCACACCTGCCGCTCTCTATCCATCCCTCCATCTAACCACACCTACTGCTCTCCATCCATCCCTCCATCTAACCACACCTCCCACTCTCTATCCATCCCTCCATCTAACCACACCTACTGCTCTCCATCCATCCCTCCATCTAACCACACCTACTGCTCTCCATCCATCCTTCCATCTAACCACACCTCCCACTCTCCATCCATCCCTCCATCTAACCACACCTCCCACTCTCCATCCATCCCTCCATCTAACCACACCTACTGCTCTCCATCCATCCCTCCATCTAACCACACCTCCCACTCTCTATCCATCCCTCCATCTAACCACACCTACTGCTCTCCATCCATCCCTCCATCTAACCACACCTACTGCTCTCCATACATCCTTCCATCTAACCACACCTACTGCTCTCCATCCATCCCTCCATCTAACCACACCTACTGCTCTCCATCCATCCCTCCATCTACCCACACCTCCCACTCTCTATCCATCCCTCCATCTAACCACATCTCCCACTCTCCATCCATCCCTCCATCTACCTACACCTCCCACTCTCTATCCATCCCTCCATCTAACCACACCTACTGCTCTCCATCCATCCCTCCATCTACCCACACCTACTGCTCTCCATCCATCCCTCCATCTAACCACACCTTCCACTCTCTATCCATCCCTCCATCTAACCACACCTACTGCTCTCCATCCATCCCTCCATCTAACCACACCTCCCACTCTCCATCCATCCCTCCATCTAACCACACCTACTGCTCTCCATCCATCCCTCCATCTAACCACACCTCCCACTCTCCATCCATCCCTCCATCTAACCACACCTACTGCTCTCCATCCATCCCTACATCTAACCACACCTCCCACTCTCCACCCATCCCTCCATCTACCCACACCTACTGCTCTCCATCCATCCCTCCATCTAACCACACCTACTGCTCTCCATCCATCCCTCCATCTAACCACACCTCCCACTCTCCATCCATCCCTCCATCTAACCACACCTACTGCTCTCCATCCATCCCTCCATCTAACCACACCTACTGCTCTCCATCCATCCCTCCATCTAACCACACCTCCCACTCTCTATCCATCCCTCCATCTAACCACACCTACTGCTCTCCATCCATCCCTCCATCTAACCACACCTACTGCTCTCCATCCATCCTTCCATCTAACCACACCTCCCACTCTCCATCCATCCCTCCATCTAACCACACCTCCCACTCTCCATCCATCCCTCCATCTAACCACACCTACTGCTCTCCATCCATCCCTCCATCTAACCACACCTCCCACTCTCTATCCATCCCTCCATCTAACCACACCTACTGCTCTCCATACATCCCTCCATCTAACCACACCTACTGCTCTCCATACATCCTTCCATCTAACCACACCTACTGCTCTCCATCCATCCCTCCATCTAACCACACCTACTGCTCTCCATCCATCCCTCCATCTACCCACACCTCCCACTCTCTATCCATCCCTCCATCTAACCACATCTCCCACTCTCCATCCATCCCTCCATCTACCTACACCTCCCACTCTCTATCCATCCCTCCATCTAACCACACCTACTGCTCTCCATCCATCCCTCCATCTACCCACACCTACTGCTCTCCATCCATCCCTCCATCTAACCACACCTTCCACTCTCTATCCATCCCTCCATCTAACCACACCTACTGCTCTCCATCCATCCCTCCATCTAACCACACCTCCCACTCTCCATCCATCCCTCCATCTAACCACACCTACTGCTCTCCATCCATCCCTCCATCTAACCACACCTCCCACTCTCCATCCATCCCTCCATCTAACCACACCTACTGCTCTCCATCCATCCCTACATCTAACCACACCTCCCACTCTCCACCCATCCCTCCATCTACCCACACCTACTGCTCTCCATCCATCCCTCCATCTAACCACACCTACTGCTCTCCATCCATCCCTCCATCTAACCACACCTCCTGCTCTCCATCCATCCCTCCATCTAACCACACCTACTGCTCTCCATCCATCCCTCCATCTAACCACACCTACTGCTCTCCATCCATCCCTCCATCTAACCCACCTCCATCTAACCACACCTCTCCATCCATACCTCCATCTAACCACACCTCCCACTCTCCATCCATCCCTCCATCTAACCACACCTACTGCTCTCCATCCATCCCTCCATCTAACCACACCTACTGCTCTCCATCCATCCCTCCATCTAACCACACCTCCCACTCTCCATCCATCCCTCCATCTAACCACACCTACTGCTCTCCATCCATCCCTCCATCTAACCACACCTCCCACTCTCTATCCATCCCTCCATCTAACCACACCTACTGCTCTCCATCCATCCCTCCATCTAACCACACCTACTGCTCTCCATCCATCCCTCCATCTAACCACACCTCCCACTCTCCATCCATCCCTCCATCTAACCACACCTCCCACTCTCCATCCATCCCTCCATCTAACCACACCTACTGCTCTCCATCCATCCCTCCATCTAACCACACCTACTGCTCTCCATCCATCCCTCCATCTAACCACACCTACTGCTCTCCATCCATCCCTCCATCTACCCACACCTCCCACTCTCTATCCATCCCTCCATCTAACCACACCTCCCACTCTCCATCCATCCCTCCATCTACCTACACCTCCCACTCTCTATCCATCACTCCATCTAACCTTACCTACTGCTCTCCATCCATCCCTCCATCTACCCACACCTACTGCTCTCCATCCATCCCTCCATCTAACCACACCTTCCACTCTCTATCCATCCCTCCATCTAACCACACCTACTGCTCTCCATCCATCCCTCCATCTAACCACACCTCCCACTCTCCATCCATCCCTCCATCTAACCACACCTACTGCTCTCCATCCATCCCTCCATCTAACCACACCTCCCACTCTCCATCCATCCCTCCATCTAACCACACCTACTGCTCTCCATCCATCCCTCCATCTAACCACACCTCCCACTCTCCACCCATCCCTCCATCTACCCACACCTACTGCTCTCCATCCATCCCTCCATCTAACCACACCTACTGCTCTCCATCCATCCCTCCATCTAACCACACCTCCCACTCTCCATCCATCCCTCCATCTAACCACACCTACTGCTCTCCATCCATCCCTCCATCTAAACACACCTACTGCTCTCCATCCATCCCTCCATCTAACCACACCTCCCACTCTCCATCCATCCCTCCATCTAACCACACCTACTGCTCTCCATCCATACCTCCATCTAACCACACCTCCCACTCTCCATCCATCCCTCCATCTAACCACACCTACTGCTCTCCATCCATCCCTCCATCTAACCACACCTACTGCTCTCCATCCATCTCTCCATCTAACCACACCTACTGCTCTCCATCCATCCCTCCATCTAACCACACCTCCCACTCTCTATCCATCCCTCCATCTAACCACACCTACTGCTCTCCATCCATCCCTCCATCTAACCACACCTCCCACTCTCTATCCATCCCTCCATCTAACCACACCTACTGCTCTCCATCCATCCCTCCATCTAACCACACCTCCCACTCTCCACCCATCCCTCCATCTACCCACACCTACTGCTCTCCATCCATCCCTCCATGTAACCACACCTACTGCTCTCCATCCATCCCTCCATCTAACCACACCTCCCACTCTCCATCCATCCCTCCATCTAACCACACCTCCCACTCTCCATCCATCCCTCCATCTAACCACACCTACTGCTCTCCATCCATCCCTCCATCTAACCACACCTCCCACTCTCCATCCATCCCTCCATCTACCCACACCTACTGCTCTCCATCCATCCCTCCATCTAACCACACCTACTGCTCTCTATCCATCCCTCCATCTAACCACACCTACTGCTCTCCATCCATCCCTCCATCTAACCACACCTCCCGCTCTCTATCCATCCCTCCATCTAACCACACCTACTGCTCTCCATCCATCCCTCCATCTACCCACACCTCCCGCTCTCCATCCATCCCTCCATCTAACCACACCTCCCGCTCTCTATCCATCCCTCCATCTAACCACACCTACTGCTCTCCATCCATCCCTCCATCTAACCACACCTCCCACTCTCCACTCATCCCTCCATCTACCCACACCTACTGCTCTCCATCCATCCCTCCATCTACCCACACCTACTGCTCTCCATCCATCCCTCCATCTACCCACACCTCCCGCTCTCCATCCATCCCTCCATCTAACCACACCTACTGCTCTCCATCCATCCCTCCATCTACCCACACCTACTGCTCTCCATCCATCCCTCCATCTACCCACACCTACTGCTCTCCATCCATCCCTCCATCTACTCACACCTACTGCTCTCCATCCATCCCTCCATCTACCCACACCTGCCGCTCTCCATCCATCCCTCCATCTAACCACACCTACTGCTCTCCATCCATCCCTCCATCTACCCACACCTACTGCTCTCCATCCATCCCTCCATCTACCCACACCGCCCGCTCTCCATACATCCCTCCATCTAACCACACCTCCCGCTCTCTATCCATCCCTCCATCTAACCACACCTACTGCTCTCCATCCATCCCTCCATCTAACCACACCTCCCACTCTCTATCCATCCCTCCATCTACCCACACCTACTGCTCTCCATCCATCCCTCCATCTAACCACACCTCCCACTCTCCACCCATCCCTCCATCTACCCACACCTACTGCTCTCCATCCATCCCTCCATCTAACCACACCTACTGCTCTCCATCCATCCCTCCATCTAACCACACCTCCCAATCTCCATCCATCCCTCCATCTAACCACACCTACTGCTCTCCATCCATCCCTCCATCTAACCACACCTACTGCTCTCCATCCATCCCTCCATCTAACCACACCTACTACTCTCCATCCATCCCTCCATCTAACCACACCTACTGCTCTCCATCCATCCCTCCATCTAACCACACCTCCCGCTCTCTATCCATCCCTCCATCTAACCACACCTACTGCTCTCCATCCATCCCTCCATCTACCCACACCTCCCGCTCTCCATCCATCCCTCCATCTAACCACACCTACTGCTCTCCATCCATCCCTCCATCTACCCACACCTACTGCTCTCCAGCCATCCCTCCATCTACCCACACCTCCCGCTCTCCATCCATCCCTCCATCTAACCACACCTACTGCTCTCCATCCATCCCTCCATCTACCCACACCTACCGCTCTCCATCCATCCCTCCATCTACCCACACCTGCCGCTCTCCATCCATCCCTCCATCTAACCACACCTCCCACTCTCTATCCATCCCTCCATCTACCCACACCTCCCGCTCTCCATCCATCCCTCTATCTACCCACACCTACCGCTCTCCATCCATCCCTCTATCTACCCACACCTCCCGGTCCCCATCCATCCCTCCATCCACCCACACCTCCCGCTCTCCATCCATCCATTCCTCCGTCCATCCATCCCTACACATCCCCCTCTTCATCCATCCCTCTATCCACACACCTCCCGCTCTCCATCAATTCCTCCATCCATCCATCCATCCCTACACATCTGTCTCTTTATCCATCCCTCTATTCACCCACACCTCCCGCTATCCATCCATTCCTCCATCCCTATACCTCCCTCTCTCCATCCATCTCTCCACCTCCCTCTCTCCATCCCTACACCCTTCTCTGTCCATACAATATGTGATCATGATATGTTAATAAATACATGCTGTGTTAATTTTGGCATGTTTACCTGCCTACATACTGTAGATCGCAAGCCTATAATTAGTAAATTGGGCTAACTGGCTAGCTACTAGTATAGTTAGCTAGCCAGATAGCCATGAAGAATTGTTATCGATCTTACATAACATTGGTTTTGTGTCATTTTAACCTGTTAAACTGTCTGGTAAGCTACATTATTTCAATTCACATACAGTTAGCTGATTGTAATGAAGTAGAACGTTTGCTTTGTGTATATCTTGTTTCATCTCTATTGTTGCCATTTTCCTGGCTGGAAGAAGGTTCAGTGAACGGGGAGATGCAGCGTGAGGTAATACATTAGAGGGGAGATGCAGTGTGAGGTAATACAGTAGGGGGAGGAGCAGCGTGAGGTAATACAGTAGGGGGAGGAGCAGCGTGAGGTAATACAGTAGGGGGAGGAGCAGCGTGAGGTAATACAGTAGAGGGGAGGAGCAGCGTGAGGTAATGCAGTAGAGGGGAGGAGCAGCGTGAGGTAATGCAGTAGAGGGGAGGAGCAGCGTGGGGTAATGCAGTAGAGGGGAGGAGCAGCGTGAGGTAATGCAGTAGAGGGGAGGAACAGCATGAGGTAATACACTAGGGGGAGGTGCAGCGTGAGGTAATGCGGTAGAGGGGAGGAGCAGCGTGAGGTAATGCAGTAGAGGGGAGGAGCAGCGTGGGGTAATGCAGTAGAGGGGAGGAGCAGCGTGAGGTAATGCAGTAGAGGGGAGGAACAGCATGAGGTAATACAGTAGGGGGAGGTGCAGCCTGAGGTAATACAGTAGAGGGGAGTGTGAGTGATTCTCAAATGTAATATTTTATGGGTTTCTCAACATTCTCGTCCTCACAGAACGTACTCAAGAGAACGTCCTCGGAGAATGCACTTGGAGCATGAGGGTATGGAGCATGGTAGTATGCATATTGAGAAGCACCCATGTTTTCGATAATATTCCATTCACTCCAGCCTCCTGTGGGGGGGATAGGCCTGGTTATTAGTCCCAGCCAGATGGACAGTGTATTGGTTGTTGATACGGGTCATTTTGCTCTGGCTTGCATTGTTTCTAGAGCTATTAGGCAATCCATCATGCTTCTAAATGTCTCTGTAACTCCCACCGACAAGGGTGTTTCTGTGTGTGTCTTTCCCGGAAAGCATTACACCCCATAACAAATCACCTCATAGCTGACGCAGCACATACACTTATCCTAGTAGTATCTAGGAGTATCCTTCTGTAGCTCAGTTGGTAGAGCATGGCGCTTGTAACGCCAGGGTAGTGGGTTTGATCCCCGGGACCACCCATACGTAGAATGTATGCACACATGACTGTAAGTCGCTTTGGATAAAAGCGTCTGCTAAATGGCATATATTATTATAAATCATTACATTAAGTCCAGGTTTTCAACCAATTCTGAAGTCTGAAGATGTTCAAGCTCTGATTGTGTGTGTGTATTTATTTATCCTTTATTTATGTCACGACTTCTGCCGAAGTCGTTGCCTCTCCTTGTTCGGGCGGTGCTCGGCGTTCGACGTCACCGGTCTTCTAGCCATCATTGATCCTTTTTTCATTTTCCACTGGATTTTTCTTGTCTTCCCACACACCTGTTTTCTATCCCATGCATTACCTGTTGTGTATTTAACCCTCTGTTTCCCCTCATGTCTTTGTCAGAGATTGATTTCTTGTCAGTGTAGTGTGATTGTTTGTATAGGTGCACGTCGGGTCCTCGCACCCATGTTTTGTTTGTTTGTTTGTACATTTATTGTTATGGAGCATACTTTTGGAACTTTATTAAAAGACTCCATATTTACACTCCATTTGACTCTCCTGCGCCTGACTTCCCTGCCACCTATTACACCTATGCATGACAATTTAACTAGGCAAGTCAGCTAAGAACAAATTCTTATTTTCAATGACGCCCTAGGAACAGTGGGTTAACTGCCTTGTTCAGAGGCAGAACAACAGATTTTTACCTTGTCAGCTCGGGGATTCACCAACCTTCCGGTTACTGGCCCAACACTCTAACCACTAGGCTAACCTGCCGCCCCAGGCATGTGCGTGCGTGTGTGCACATGTGTAGCTATAGTGGGGGCCGCCAAGTAAATGCCTTATTATTACACCCTGACAATTTTTAATGGAACAGCTGTGTGAGGTAAAAAGAGACCTTGACTCCAAACAAGGCACAATCTGCCTGGCAACTGCACTTCCATAGGCCCACATTGTGCCTCCTTCAACCAATCACAGGAGCCCCACATTGAGGTGGAAATGGGGGGAAATGAAAACCCAGTCAGAGTTTTAAAATGTTCCAGATACAAAAAGAGGAGATGGAGAGTACACTCTTAGAAATAAAGGTGCTATCTAGAGCCAAAAAGTATTCTTTGGCTGTCCCCATAGAATAACCCTTTGAAGAACCCTTTTTGGTTCCAGGTTGAACCCTTTCCACAGATGGTTCTACATGGAACCCAAAAGAGTTCTACCTGAAACCAAAAGTGTTCTACCTGGAACCAAAAAGGGTTCTCCTATGGGAACAGTCGAAGAACCCTTTTGGAAACCTTTTTCTAAGAGTGCAGGACTTTAGTTTAGGATTCAACAAGGCTGAGACTAATTCTCTCTCAGACAGATTTGCCTAGAAAGTCACTGGGTTTAGTAAATCTGTGCCTGCTCACTCTTCTCAAATTCCAGGGTTCTGCCCAACCCGTTTATTTGACCTTTTAAAACAGAGTAGCTAAAGTGCAAACAGATCAGAAAATAGCAGAGGTTTATCTAGTAAGTCTCTCTCTCTCTCTCTCTCTCTCTCTCTCTCTCTCTCTCTCTCTCTCTCTCTCTCTCTCTCTCTCTCTCTCTCTCTCTCTCTCTCTCTCTCTCTCTCTCTCTCTCTCTCTCTCTCTCTCTCTCCCTCTCTCATTCCTCTTCTCCACATTGTGACAACACTTTGGGACCACTGACAACAAATGTTCTCATCCACATAACCTCTTCCTCCTCTTTCCACTACTTACGCAAAATAAACCGTAAGGGTTCTGTGAGAAATCAGTGAGAAATGGGCCCAGGGGCATTTCTCAACATTATCAACAACATTCACATGTCACAATACAACTTCTCAACATCAATACTCAAACGTATTGTGTGTGAATATGTTCTTCCCTTTCCTGACTAATTCCAATCAACTTCATTCAGTAAAATCAGACAATTGTGGCTTGAGCAACAGTGTGATGGAGACTGATCAGAGGCTTGCGGTGTCTCTGTTCTGATCTGATGTGTCTTCACTTTGCGTGTCTGCCTGGAAGGCGGGGACATGGTCCACTGAAACTTTTTGGCCAATGCTAACTAGCTTTAGCGCAATGACTGGAAGTCTATGGGTATCTGCTAGCATGCTAGTATCCCTTTAACTGTGATTTCAAGTTCTCCTCTCATGGGGATTATTGATGTTTGTTTTACAGTAGCAGTGACGTGTGTGTGAAGGCAGAGATGTGTGAAAGTCCTTTTGAGAGAGTGTGTGTGTGTGTGTGTGTGTGTGTGTGTGTGAATGAATGAATGAATGAGTGGGTAATTGCATGATTGTGTGATTCTGTGGGTGGGCTGTGCACAGACACGTCCTCTAGTTAACAATAAAACCACCCAACGGAACGTTTTCCAGAACATTCAGCGCAACACAGTTTATCTTCACCTGAGGTCACACATCCTGCCAGTAAACTGCCATTGCAACAAAGCCTTAGAGAGAGAGAGAGAGAGAGAGAACCATCACATTCACTGTAAGCGTATAAACCAGCTGCCTAGGCAGCTTTATGACGTGGTAACCAATGTAGGCTGTCACCAGCCCAAAAAGATAACTTAGCAGTCATTCTCATTCAGAATGGATACATTCAGTAGATGGTCTGTATTGAATATGTCTCTGCTTTATTGAATATGTCTGCCGTGGTAAAGTACAAGGTGGCTTTATCCAAAACAATGATACTATTAAAAATGACAAAGGAGCTGAGTTTAAATGAGCCGTCTTTTTAGATGGAGGGTAAATTAGTCGAAACCTGTAGTAAATATGGCCAAATTAATTTTGTTAGTCACGCTCAATATGGTATCATATTAACATGGCATAAGTCATGTCAAAATGTGTAGAATTTCAGGTAATTAGTTTAAAAAGTGCAAATGTTTCTCTCTGCCACATGGCAAAACCAGTAGAATTGTATGAAATGAGTTATAAAATTGCTAAATGTTCTCTCGGCCCTATGGCAAAATGTGTAGAATTGCAGGAAATTCACTTTAAAACGTTACATGATTTTACCTGTGAGGAGAGGGGACCCACCAACCACATCTCACCTAGGGCCCTGTCTCCAGTGATGCACAACCCCTCACTAAAGTGCACTTTATCCCTCACATAGATACTGCATTGACTAGAGTACAGAATTCAATGTAGTGTGAGCGTACCAAGTAATTAGGCGTCACTCTAAAGCGGGAAGGTGGAATAAACGAGTCAGGAGTAGGTTTTTCTGATTGAACATGGTTCTCTATTGAGGGTATTTTGTCAACAAAAACATTAACATAATCAATGAAAAATCTTCCAGGGAAAAAAACACATCTTCTCCAGATGAAACAAGAACACAATAGGATAATCTCTAAACTACAACAAACATAAATCACGGGTTTGTCACCATCTTCGTGGTTCTTTCAGCACAGCTTCTCTCTCTCGGTGGCCATCTTCCAGAGATCGTTTAATAATATAATATATGCCATTTAGCAGACACTTTTATCCAAAGCGACTTACAGTCATGTGTGCATACATTCTACGTATGGGTGGTCCCGGGAATCGAACCCACTACCCTGGCGTTACAAACGCCATGCTCTACCAACTGAGTTACAGAAGGACCACGTTTCCCCCCCTCTGCTGGTTCCATTCTCTCTTTTATAGGGGAAGGAGAGTATCTCATTAGTACCGTCAGCTGTGCTTAATTGACTCTGGTTACCTGGTCTCCCATGCTTTGTTGGGCTACTATCCATGAGCCCAGCCTGCCCTCTAGTGGTCCTTCCACATACCTTCCCCCCCAGGACCGAACCGGAGGGTCGGGCGCGCGTCGGGACAGCGCGTCTGCATTCCCGTTCCTCGATCCGGCCCTGTGGATGACATGGAAAGAGAACGGTTGTAAAGACAAAAACCATCTGGCTATTCTGTTGTTATTGTTTCTCTTACCAGCCATCCACGTGAGGGGCGCATGGTCAGTAACTAATGCAAACCTCCGACCCAGTAGGTAATACCGGAGATAATCGAGGGCCCACTTGATGGCTAAGGCCTCTTTCTCTACGGTCGCATACCTCTGTTCCCGATCGCTGAGTTTCCTACTAATGAAGAGAATCGGCTTCTCTGCTTCACCTTCACCCTGAGCTAGTACGGCCCCGAGCCCTGTATCCGAGGCGTCGACCTGCACAATGAACTCTTGTGAGAAGTCCGGAGCCTGTAGAACGGGATCAGAACACAGGCCATCTTTTAACAATTGAAAGGCCTCTTCCGCCTCGTCTTTCCACTCTACCTGGTTTGGCAGGTTTTTCCTGATGAAGTTTGTGAGGGGGTTGGCAATGGTTGCATATCCCGGGATAAAACGGCGATAATATCCTGTTATCCCTAAGAAGGCCCGAACGTCTCGCTTGGTCCGGGGTCGAGGCCAGTCACGAATTGCCCTGGTCTTCTCTGCCTGCGGGCGTATTTTCCCATTCCCCACGGTATACCCCAGGTATTCCGCTTCGGACAGGCCCAGGCAGCATTTATTTGGATTGGCTGTCAACCCTGTGGCTTCCAAACTCACGAGCACCGCCCGTAATCGCAGGAGGTGACTATCCCAGTCCTCGCTGTGGATGACCACATCGTCTATGTACGCCGCTGCATACTCTTGATGGGGCCGTAGAATGGCATCCATGAGGCGTTGGAAGGTTGCAGCGGCTCCGTGCAGTCCGAAGGGCATCCTCACATACTGGAAAAGCCCCTCTGGGGTGGCGAAGGCAGTCTTTGGGCGATCCTCCGGAGCCACCGGCACTTGCCAATATCCCTTCGTCAAATCCAGGGTAGTGATGAACTTGGCCTTTCCTAAGCGCTCCAAGAGTTCATCCACTCGGGGCATGGGGTACGCATCGAATGTAGAGATGGCATTCACGCCCCTAAAGTCGTTGCAGAGTCTCATACTACCATCGGCTTTGGGGACCAGGACTATGGGACTGGACCACTCGCTCGTCGAGGGCTCGATCACGCCCATCCTCAACATCTCCCTCACCTCTTTCTTAGCGATGACTCGGCGAGCCTCAGGAATCCTGTAAGGGCGGATAATGCCATTTTTGCCGGGTTCAGTGTGGATATGGTGGAACAGGACATCTGTTTGTCCTGGGAATGGAGAGAATATTCGACCAAAGTTCATAATCAGCTTGTCTAGCTGTCTTGACTGCTCCGGTAGGAGAGTTTGGCCACGGCGCACCTGTGGTAGAGCCTCTTCTTTTTCTTTGCCCTCCAGGGCCATCAAAGCCACCTCCTCTCGTCCATGGTACGTCTTCAGCAGGTTTATGTGATAGAGTTGGACCTTCTTCCTCCTGTCAGGTTGCTTGATGAGGTAATTGACCGGTGAGACCTTTTTCATTACCTCGTAGGGCCCCCTCCACTGCGCCAGCAAGCGATGTTCGGCCGTGGGCACAAGCACCATCACTTTCTCTCCCACGGTGAACTCACGGGGGGTCGCAGATTTATCATAGGCCCGGCCTTGGGTCCTTTGGGCCTTCTCCATATGCTCCTTGACTATGGGCCACACTGCTGACAGGCGGTCTCTCATCAGGGTAACGTGTTCTATTGTGGATCGAAAGGGGCATGGTTGGGTCTCCCAGGTCTCCTTGGCTAAGTCGAGGATTCCTCGACAGGGTCTGCCATAGAGCAATTCAAACGGCGAGAATCCAGTGGATGCCTGAGGTACTTCTCGCAGGGCAAACATTAAGTGTGGGAGAAGCATGTCCCAGTTTTTCCCGTCTCGGGACACCACTCTTCTCAACATGCTTTTAATTGTTTTGTTCAAGCGTTCACACAACCCATCTGTTTGAGGGTGGAATGTGCTTGTACGTATCTGTTGAACCTGATATAACCGACACAAGTCCTTCATCAACCGGGACATGAACGGGGTTCCTTGATCGGTTAAGATCGTCTTGGGAAGGCCCACACGAGAGAACATCAGGAATAATTCCTTGGCAATTCCCTTTGACGACATGTTACGCAGGGGTATGGCCTCCGGGAACTTGGTAGCATAATCTATAACCACTAGGATGTACTCGTGCCCTCTGGCGGATTTTGGGAGGGGTCCTACGAGGTCCATAGCTATGCGTTCAAAGGGAGTCTCTATGATGGGGAGAGGAATCAAAGGGTTACGTAGGTGTGGCCGTGGGGCTGTACGTTGACATTGATCACACGTCTTACAATACCTGGCCACATCTCGGGTGACACGGGGCCAATAGAATCTCTGCATGATTCTGTCAATAGTCTTGTCTCGTGCCAGGTGTCCTCCTAGGACGTGGGAATGGGCTAACTGTAGAACTGTATCCCTGTATGGTCTAGGCACCATTAGTAATTCCTGGTTTTCCCCCCTTCGTCGTACGACCCAGTATAAGAGACCCCGCCTGATTGCATAGTAAGGAAGAGGGGGCTCACCTGATCCGTCGACGTTCCTCCCGTCGATCACCTTCACCTTCCTCATGGCCTCCCTTAGGTCTGGGTCTCTATGCTGCGAGGTGCCGAACTGTCCCTTTAATTCCTGGGGCAGGTCAACCTCAGTAGAGGGATGTGGAGGTTGTTCCACATCCCCATCAGGGGAGACCGAGGAGAATCCCTTCCAGGTTCCCTCCTCGGATGGAGCTTCAAATATATCCCTTAGTGCCTGGTTGCTCCTTCCTTCCTGCGTTGTGTATAACCCTTCACAGGTGTCTTCATCGGTGGTTTCCTGGAATATCTGTCGTAAACGTTGGGTCGCTATTTCTTCCTCTGCAGTAGAGGACGAGGACGCGGCTACGTCTCCTTGTAGTACTACTACCTCGGGCTTGGAGATTCTCTTCTTTCCTGTCCCCCTTCTTCCCGTGCATAACGTCATCTGCCGAAGCTCCTTATATAGGGGACAGTCTCTCCCGATCAATAATGGCACCTTCAGCTGGGGCACTTTCCCTGCCCTGACTGTACACCTTCCTTTTGGAGTGAGAATAGGCAGATTCACAGTGGGGTAATAGTGGGTGTCTCCATGGATACAGAATACGGCTACTTTGTCTGGTAGCAGTGTTGCGGAGGTCACCATCCGCTCCTCTACTAACGTAACCATACTTCCCGAGTCGAGAATAGCTACCACATCTTGTCCTTCAACTCGCACCGGAATCTCTGAGGCTGGGGCTATCTCTGCTAACCAACAGTGTTGATCCTGCCCCCTCAAAACGGGATGTGTGGGGGTAGGCAGTGACGACTCCGTGACCATGGGCTCATCCTTGCTAGGACATTGTGGGGCATAATGGTTGGGAGACTGACACTTATAACACCGACCCGGCTGTGTGGTGGCTGACTTCTCCCACCTCCGAGGGGGGCTTGGACGTTTCGGTGGCGGGCACGCCGGGGTGAGTCGTGGTACGGGATTGGACGACTCCTTCCGTTCCTCCTTGTCACTTTTTAACAACTCCCCTGTAGACCGATATGTTTCCACCGCCTGGGCTATTTCGTCGGCTGACAACGGGTTGGCTTGCCCCACAACCC
Organism: Oncorhynchus gorbuscha; assembly: GCF_021184085.1. Classification (NCBI taxonomy): domain Eukaryota; kingdom Metazoa; phylum Chordata; class Actinopteri; order Salmoniformes; family Salmonidae; genus Oncorhynchus; species Oncorhynchus gorbuscha. The sequence goes on from NC_060186.1 coordinate 8,406,456, forward strand.
TTTTTAAGTCACTGGGTAATTCTCTCAATATCTTGTCCACTACGAGAGTCTCTATCACATGTCCTACTCCCTTTCCAGGTTCTAGCCACTGTTTTGTCAGTCGTATTAAGGCGAAGATCTGGGCACGGACGGGTTGATCAGCTGTATAGGTCCATTGATGGAACTTTACAGCCCTATCTCTGGCAGTCAGCTGGTACCGGGACAGGATCTCGGTTTTTAGTCGCCCATAGTCCGCAGCTTCGCGGGAATCCAGGTCAAAATAGGCTTCCTGAGCCACCCCGGTCAAAAGAGGAGCTAATGCGCTAGCCCATTCTGTGGGCGGCCACTCTTCCAAGGTGGCCGTCCTTTCGAAGGTCATGAGGAAGGCCTCAATATCATCCTCCTTGGAGAGACAAGGTAAGATGGCGTGAGCAGCCGCTCTTGGCCTAACTCTAGGTTCTTCTCGTCGACTCAGCTGTTGTTGCAGGAGTTCTATGGTTGTCTGCTGTGCCGTGATCAATTGTTGTAGTAGGGCGTTATCCATCGTTCTTGAATGGTTCCTCCGGGTCTTCTGGAAGAATATTAAATTTACTCACTTATCCTTGTGTCACTCGTCCACCTGATGCCCGCATCCTCCACCAATGTGAGCGTACCAAGTAATTAGGCGTCACTCTAAAGCGAGAAGGTGGAATAAACGAGTCAGGAGTAGGTTTTTCTGATTGAACATGGTTCTCTATTGAGGGTATTTTGTCAACAAAAACATTAACATAATCAATGAAAAATCTTCCAGGGAAAAAAACACATCTTCTCCAGATGAAACAAGAACACAATAGGATAATCTTTAAACTACAACAAACATAAATCACGGGTTTGTAATATAAGCCATTTAGCAGACGCTTTTATCCAAAGCGGTTTGTCACCATCTTCGTGGTTCTTTCAGCACAGTTTCTCTCTCTCGGTGGCCATCTTCCAGAGATCGTTTCCCCCCCTCTGCTGGTTCCATTCTCTCTTTTATAGGGGAAGGAGAGTATCTCATTAGTACCGTCAGCTGTGCTTAATTGACTCTGGTTACCTGGTCTCCCATGCTTTGTTGGGCTACTATCCATGAGCCCAGCCTGCCCTCTAGTGGTCCTTCCACAGTAGATATACAATGCTAAAGCAATGAGATATGCTCCATTGGAAAAGGGCAAGGTTGAGAATCCCAGAGTCACCCAGATACACACATCATCCTACACACATGCACATACTGACCAGGGAACATTATAGTCCAGATACACACATCATCCTACATACATGCACATACTGACCAGGGAACATTATAGTCCAGGTACACACATCATCCTACACACATGCACATACTGACCAGGGAACATTATAGTCCAGATACACACATCATCCTACATACATGCACATACTGACCAGGGAACATAATAGCCCAGGTACACACATCATCCTACACACATGCACATACTGACCAGGGAACATTATAGTCCAGATACACACATCATCCTACACACATGCACATACTGATCAGGGAACATTATAGTCCAGGTACACACATCATCCTACACACATGCACATACTGACCAGGGAACATTATAGTCCAGATACACACATCATCCTACACACATGCACATACTGACCAGGGAACATTATAGTCCAGATACACACATCATCCTACACACATGCACATACTGATCAGGGAACGTTATAGTCCAGATACACACATCATCCTACACACATGCACATACTGACCAGGGAACATTATAGTCCAGATACACACATCATCCTACACACATGCACATACTGTTCAGGGAACATTATAGTCCAGATAAACACATCATCCTACACACATGCACATACTGACCAGGGAACATTATAGTCCAAGTACACACATTAGCTGGGGTTATATCAATGTTAACATTCACCAGTGTACAGACCAACCGTAATGACAGAGTGCACAAATACCACAGATGGATGATTTTTCAGCCTGGTTTAATATGGAGCCCGAGACAGAGACACGGGGTCCTTTATGATGATGGGGGTTCCTCTGCAGATTGTTCCAGTCTTTATCACCTGTTGGGACAGAGATAACTGACGCACACAGATAATGTTCCACACAAATCAAATCTCTGGGTGTGGAACCTGACCAGAAAGGCAGCACACACACATATTAAGCAAACACACACGCCATCTGTGACTACACTACCGCTCTTGTATCTCCCCAATCACAGAAGCCTTTTCCATTTAGCTACATCCTGGAAACCTGCTTCCATGTTTGGATTTGATTGGGATCCTTCTCCTCCTTATAAGGACTAGTGGGAGGATAAGAATTTGGGGATAGGGGTCAGGGGTCAAATCCTGCCAATGTCACCCAACCCCATGATCAAGTTCACCTTGAAACAAATCAGCATTTACCAATGCAACAGTTTATGCCCCTTATTGCATCAACTTAATCGGAAATCAGCTATAGAGATGATTTTTTTCTGACCACTTAGAGAAAACAACCCCTCACTGTGTTTCAATAGACAATCTATTGAAAAATGGCTCATCTGAAGAGAAGCAAAGTCCATAACCAGACACGGGTGGATGGGCAAAGTCTGCTGCTAAATCTGCATCTACATGGCCATATGTAGGGTGGCCTGTCTGTCTGTCTGTTTGGGTGAATATAATCGAGGTGGTCATTTCCATAATGCAGGGTAGTGACTGTGGGAGTAGCAAACATGGTAATCTGGGGTGGGGGTGGATTAGGTGGGATTGTCTGGGACTAGGAGCTGGCAGCACAGTGGAGTGGAGGCCAGTGGAGCCAGATTAGCATCTTTTCTACCCTGTGTTGAAAGACTCCCAGTGGATGTATTGATTAGGCTGCTATTGGCTGGAGTGGTAACTACCCCTCACCTCTCTGTCCTCACTGTACCCGTACCGACACAGTATTGACATACACAGTGAGGCGGTTCACACAAGCCAGCAAAGACACAGCCTGTTTATGAGCCGCCTTGTGTTACTTTGCCAAGACCACAGAAAAACACTCACTAAACGTTCATTTCCTTCATACATATGTGTAGGGGATGGTGGAGTAGAGCGGTAAGATGAAAGCAGTTATTAACGGCAGATGTCTCCGTCATTCTTTAGTTCCATATTACTGTAGCACGCACTCTCATTAGCCATGTGATCCATGTCCCCTACAGAAACGGGCCTCTCCATTGATGTGGCCTCCCCTCCTACGCAGGCAGCATCCCCCCTTAACTCACTGTTTTCCTCTTTCAACACCTTCTATAGGAGGGCTTACAAACAGAACACAATGAGACATTGATAAAACCTTGAAAGAATATATGTGCTTGGCTTTGTGTGCGGGTGTGTGTGTATGTGTATGTGTGTGTATGTGTGCGTGTGTGTGTGGGTCTACCTCTGCTTCTGTGTAACACACACACACCTTCCCACACCCTCTCCCCTTTCTCTCCCTCTTGTCATTACCGTTCCCAGCATTGCGTTCATTATCTCTCAGAACAGTCCTCCATGGTAACAGAAGATGAGTGGATGAGTGTAAATGATGGTGGTGTAAACACTGTATAATTTCGCCCCTGTTTTAAGACCTAGTGCTCCACAATGTCTTCAGCGCTAGACACTTGTCATGCAGGTGAAAGAGGACCCAAAAGCGACTTGGCGAAAACAGAGTCTTTAATCCAGTAAAGTGAATACAATCAAAAAAACACAACTTTCACTCGAAATGACGAGGACAAACTGGAGACTCGATCTTGAACAGCAGGTGAACAGCAGGTTGCCTCGGGAAGGCACTTGAACCAGACAGACTCAGACACCTGCTCACCACGCAGCATCTGAGGAAAACACGACACGACAGGGCGATACACAAACACAGCACGGTGAAATCTAGACAAGGAACCGACAGGGCAGAAACGAATAACAAGGAGAGAAATAGGGACTCTAATCAGGGAAAAGGATCGGGAACAGGTGTGGGAAGGCTAAATGATGATTAGGGAATAGGAACAGCTGGGAGCAGGAACGGAACGATAGAGAGAAGAGAGAGCGAGAGAGTGAGAGAGGGAGGGGGAGAGAGAGGGATAGAAAGAGGGAAAGAACCTAATAAGACCAGCAGAGGGAAACGAATAGAATGGGGAGCACAGGGACAAGACATGATAATAAATGACAAAACATGACAGTACCCCCACTCACCGAGCGCCTCCTGGCGCACTCGAGGAGGAACCTGGCGGCAACGGAGGAAATCATCAATGAGTGAACGGTCCAGCACGTCCCGAGACGGAACCCAACTCCTCTCCTCAGGACCGTAACCCTCCCAATCCACTAAGTATTGGTGACCCCGTCCCGAGAACGCATGTCCATGATCTTATGTACCTTGTAAATAGGTGCGCTCTCGACAAGGACGGGAGGGGGAGGGAAGACGAACGGGAGTGCGAAGAAAGGGCTTGACACAGGAGACATGGAAGACAGGATGGACGCGACGAAGATGTCGCCGAAGAAGCAGTCGCACAGCGACAGGATTGACGACCTGGGAGACACGGAACGGACCAATGAACCGCGGAGTCAACTTACGAGAAGCTGTCGTAAGAGGAAGGTTGCGAGTGGAAAGCCACACTCTCTGGCCGCAACAATACCTTGGACTCTTAATCCTGCGTTTATTGGCGGCTCTCACAGTCTGTGCCCTGTAACGGCAAAGTGCAGACCTCACCCTCCTCCAGGTGCGCTCACAACGTTGGACAAACGCTTGAGCGGAGGGAACGCTGGACTCGGCAAGCTGGGATGAGAACAAAGGAGGCTGGTAACCCAGACTACTCTGAAACGGAGATAACCCGGTAGCAGACGAAGGAAGCGAATTGTGAGCGTATTCTGCCCAGGGGAGCTGTTCTGCCCAAGACGCAGGGTTTCTGAAAGAAAGGCTGCGTAGTATGCGACCAATCGTCTGATTGGCCCTCTCTGCTTGACCGTTAGACTGGGGATGAAACCCGAAAGAGAGACTGACGGACGCACCAATCAAACGACAGAACTCCCTCCAAAACTGTGACGTGAATTGCGGGCCTCTGTCTGAAACGGCGTCTAACGGGAGGCCATGAATTCTGAATACATTCTCGATAATGATTTGTGCCGTCTCCTTAGCGGAAGGAAGTTTAGCGAGGGGAATGAAATGTGCCGCCTTAGAGAACCTATCGACAACCGTAAGAATCACAGTCTTCCCGCAGACAAAGGCAGACCGGTAATGAAGTCTAGGGCGATGTGAGACCATGGTCGAGAAGGAATGGGAGCGGTCTGAGACGACCGGCAGGAGGAGAGTTACCCGACTTAGTCTGCGCGCAGTCCGAACAAGCAGCCACGAAACGGCGCGTGTCACGCTCCTGAGTCGGCCACCAAAAGCGCTGGCGAATAGACGCAAGAGTGCCTCGAACACCGGGATGACCAGCTAACTTGGCAGAGTGAGCCCACTGAAGAACAGCCAGACGAGTGGAAACAGGGACGAAAAGGAGGTTACTAGGACAAGCGCGCGGCGACGCAGTGTGCGTGAGTGCTTGCTTAACCTGTCTTTCAATTCCCCAGACTGTTAACCCGACAACACGCCCATAAGGAAGAATCCCTCGGGATCAGTAGAAGCCACAGAAGAACTAAACAGACGGGATAAGGCATCAGGCTTGGTGTTCTTGCTACCCGGACGGTAAGAAATCACAAACTCGAAACGAGCGAAAAACAACGCCCAACGAGCTTGACGGGCATTAAGTCGTTTGGCAGAACGGATGTACTCAAGGTTCTTATGGTCTGTCCAAACGACAAAAGGAACGGTCGCCCCCTCCAACCACTGTCGCCATTCGCCTAGGGCTAAGCGGATGGCGAGCAGTTCACGGTTACCCACATCATAGTTGCGCTCAGATGGCGACAGGCGATGAGAAAAATAAGCGCAAGGATGAACCTTATCGTCAGACTGGAAGCGCTGGGATAGAATGGCTCCCACGCCTACCTCTGAAGCGTCAACCTCGACAATGAATTGTCTAGTGACGTCAGGAGTAACGAGGATAGGAGCGGACGTAAAACGTTCTTTTAGAAGATCAAAAGCTCCCTGGGCGGAACCGGACCACTTAAAACACGTCTTGACAGAAGTAAGAGCTGTGAGAGGGGCAGCAACTTGACCGAAATTACGAATGAAACGCCGATAGAAATTAGCGAAACCTAAAAAGCGCTGCAACTCGACACGTGACCTTGGAACGGGCCAATCACTGACAGCTTGGACCTTAGCGGAATCCATCTGAATGCCTTCAGCGGAAATAACGGAACCGAGAAAAGTAACGGAGGAGACATGAAAAGAGCACTTCTCAGCCTTTACGTAGAGACAATTCTCTAAAAGGCGCTGTAGAACACGTCGAACGTGCTGAACATGAATCTCGAGTGACGGAGAAAAAATCAGGATATCGTCAAGATAGACAAAAACAAAGATGTTCAGCATGTCTCTCAGAACATCATTAACTAATGCCTGAAAAACAGCTGGCGCATTGGCGAGACCGAACGGCAGAACCCGGTACTCAAAATGCCCTAACGGAGTGTTAAACGCCGTTTTCCACTCGTCCCCTCTCTGATGCGCACGAGATGGTAAGCGTTACGAAGGTCCAACTTAGTAAAGCACCTGGCTCCCTGCAGAATCTCGAAGGCTGATGACATAGGGGAAGCGGATAACGATTCTTAACCGTTATGTCATTCAGCCCTCGATAATCCACGCAGGGGCGCAGAGTACCGTCCTTCTTCTTAACAAAAAGAACCCCGCCCCGGCCGGAGAGGAAGAAGGCACTATGGTACCGGCGTCAAGAGACACAGACAAATAATCCTCGAGAGCCTTACGTTCGGGAGCCGACAGAGAGTATAGTCTACCCCGAGGAGGAGTGGTCCCCGGAAGGAGATCAATACTACAATCATACGACCGGTGAGGAGGAAGGGAGTTGGCTCGGGACCGACTGAAGACCGTGCGCAGATCATGATATTCCTCCGGCACTCCTGTCAAATCGCCAGGTTCCTCCTGAGAAGTAGGGACAGAAGAAACGGGAGGGATGGCAGACATTAAACACTTCACATGACAAGAAACGTTCCAGGATAGGATAGAATTACTAGACCAATTAATAGAAGGATTATGACATACTAGCCAGGGATGACCCAAAACAACAGGTGTAAACGGTGAACGGAAAATCAAAAAAGAAATAGTCTCACTGTGGTTACCAGATACTGTGAGGGTTAAAGGTAGTGTCTCAAATCTGATACTGGGAAGATGACTACCATCTAAGGCGAACATGGGCGTAGGCTTCTCTAACTCTCTGAAAGGAATGTCATGTTTCCGAACCCATGCTTCGTCCATGAAACAACCCTCAGCCCCAGAGTCTATCAAGGCACTACATGTAGCACCGAACCGGTCCAGCGTAGATGGACCGACAAAGTAGTACAGGACTTTGATGGAGAGACTTGAGTAGTTGCGCTCACCTGTAGCCCTCCGCTTACAGATGAGCTCTGGCTTTTACTGGACATGAATTAACAAAATGTCCAGCAACTCCGCAATAGAGGCACAGGCGGTTGGTGATCCTCCGTTCCCTCTCCTTAGTCGAGATGCGAATCCCTCCCAGCTGCATGGACTCAGTCTCTGAGCCAGAGGAGGGAGATGGTTGCGTGCGGAGCAGGGAAACACCGTTGATGCGAGCTCTCTTCCACGAGCCCGGTGACGAAGATCTACCCGTCGTTCTATGCGGATGGCGAGAGCAATCAAAGAGTCCACATCTGAAGGAACCTCCCGGGAGAGAATCTCATCCTTAACCACTGCGTGGAGTCCCTCCAGAAAACGAGCGAGCAGCGCCGGCTCGTTCCACTCACTAGAGGCAGCAAGAGTGCGAAACTCAATAGAATAATCCGTTATGGACCGTTCACCTTGGCATAAGGAAGCCAGGGCCCTAGAAGCCTCCCTACCAAAAACTGAACGGTCAAAAACCCGAATCATCTCCTCTTTAAAGTTCTGGAACTTGTTAGAGCAATCAGCCCTTGCCTCCCAGATAGCTGTGCCCCATTCTCGAGCCCGGCCAGTAAGGAGTGAAATGACGTAAGCAACCCGAGCTCTCTCACTAGAGTATGTGTTGGGTTGAGAGAGAACACAATCTCACACTGCGTGAGAAAGGAGCGGCACTCAGTGGGCTGCCCGGAGTAGCAAGGTGGGTTATTAACCCTAGGTTCTGGAGGCTCGGCAGGCCAGGAAGTAACAGGTGGCACGAGACGTAGACTCCGGAACTGTCCAGAGAGGTCGGAAACCTGAGCGGCCAGGTTCTCCACGGCATGGCGAGCAGCAGACAATTCCTGCTCGTGTCTGCCGAGCATGGCTCCTTGGATCTCGACGGCAGTGTAACGAGCGTCTGAAGTCGCTGGGTCCATTCCTTGGTCGGTTCCTTCTGTCATGCAGGTGAAAGAGGACCCAAAAGCGACTTGGCGAAAACAGAGTCTTTAATCCAGTAAAGTGAATACAATCAAAAAAACACAACTTTCACTCGAAATGACGAGGACAAACTGGAGACTCGATCTTGAACAGCAGGTGAACAGCAGGTTGCCTCGGGAAGGCACTTGAACCAGACAGACTCAGACACCTGCTCACCACGCAGCATCTGAGGAAAACACGACACGACAGGGCGATACACAAACACAGCACGGTGAAATCTAGACAAGGAACCGACAGGGCAGAAACGAATAACAAGGAGAGAAATAGGGACTCTAATCAGGGAAAAGGATCGGGAACAGGTGTGGGAAGGCTAAATGATGATTAGGGGAATAGGAACAGCTGGGAGCAGGAACGGAACGATAGAGAGAAGAGAGAGCGAGAGAGTGAGAGAGGGAGGGGGAGAGAGAGGGATAGAAAGAGGGAAAGAACCTAATAAGACCAGCAGAGGGAAACGAATAGAATGGGGAGCACAGGGACAAGACATGATAATAAATGACAAAACATGACAACACTATCATTTCCCACTCAAATAGCAGCCGATTCCTTATTAGGTGTACTACTTTGGGACAGGACCCATAGGGATCTGGTCAAAAGTAGTGCACACAGCCTATAGGACACAACCTATAGACTGTAGGCTACATCAGCCCCTTACACCAGGGAAAACAACCTATAGACTGTAGGCTACATCAGCCCCTTACACCAGGGAAAACAACCTATAGACTGTAGGCTACATCAGCCCCTTACACCAGGGAAAACAACCTATAGACTGTAGGCTACATCAGCCCCTTACACCAGGGAAAACAACCTATAGACTGTAGGCTACATCAGCCCCTTACACCAGGGAAAACAACCTATAGACTGTAGGCTACATCAGCCCCTTACACCAGGGAAAACAACCTATAGACTGTAGGCTACATCAGCCCCTTACACCAGGGAAAACAACCTATAGACTGTAGGCTACATCAGCCCCTTACACCAGGGAAAACAACCTATAGACTGTAGGCTACATCAGCCCCTTACACCAGGGGAAAACAACCTATAGACTGTAGGCTACATCAGCCCCTTACACCAGGGAAAACAACCTATAGACTGTAGGCTACATCAGCCCCTTACACCAGGGAAAACAACCTATAGACTGTAGGCTACATCAGCCCCTTACACCAGGGAAAACAACCTATAGACTGTAGGCTACATCAGCCCCTTACACCAGGGAAAACAACCTATAGACTGTAGGCTACATGAGCCCCTTACACCAGGGAAAACAACCTATAGACTGTAGGCTACATCAGCCCCTTACACCAGGGAAAACAACCTATAGACTGTAGGCTACATCAGCCCCTTACACCAGGGGAAAACAACCTATAGACTGTAGGCTACATCAGCCCCTTACACCAGGGAAAACAACCTATAGACTGTAGGCTACATCAGCCCCTTACACCAGGGAAAACAACCTATAGACTGTAGGCTACATCAGCCCCTTACACCAGGGAAAACAACCTATAGACTGTAGGCTACATCAGCCCCTTACACCAGGGGAAAACAACCTATAGACTGTAGGCTACATCAGCCCCTTACACCAGGGGAGAACAACCTATAGACTGTAGGCTACATCAGCCCCTTACACCAGGGGAAAACAACCTATAGACTGTAGGCTACATCAGCCCCTTACACCAGGGAAAACAACCTATAGACTGTAGGCTACATCAGCCCCTTACACCAGGGAAAACAACCTATAGACTGTAGGCTACATCAGCCCCTTACACCAGGGGAAAACAACCTATAGACTGTAGGCTACATCAGCCCCTTACACCAGGGAAAACAACCTATAGACTGTAGGCTACATCAGCCCCTTACACCAGGGAAAACAACCTATAGACTGTAGGCTACATCAGCCCCTTACACCAGGGAAAACAACCTATAGATAGACTGTAGGCTACATCAGCCCCTTACACCAGGGAAAACAACCTATAGACTGTAGGCTACATCAGCCCCTTACACCAGGGAAAACAACCTATAGACTGTAGGCTACATCAGCCCCTTACACCAGGGAAAACAACCTATAGACTGTAGGCTACATCAGCCCCTTACACCAGGGAAAACAACCTATAGACTGTAGGCTACATCAGCCCCTTACACCAGGGGAAAACAACCTATAGACTGTAGGCTACATCAGCCCCTTACACCAGGGAAAACAACCTATAGACTGTAGGCTACATCAGCCCCTTACACCAGGGGAAAACAACCTATAGACTGTAGGC
>NC_060186.1:8422168-8443286 GCF_021184085.1 Oncorhynchus gorbuscha
TTATAAAAGGCAACATTTTTCCTGGACCCTAAGCTTAAACATGTGTGTATCTTCTGTAAGATGTGTGTGCTCTACTGCTCTATGCAAAAGCATCTTCTGTAAGTGCCTCTACTCTACTGCTCTATGACAAAGCATCTTCTGTAAGATGGTGCTCTACTGCTCTATGACAAAGCATCTTAGTGCCTCTCTACTGCTCTATGACAAAGCATCTTCTGTAAGATGTGTGTGCTCTACTGCTCTATGACAAAGCATCTTCTGTAAGATGTGTGTGCTCTACTGCTCTATGACAAAGCATCTTCTGTAAGATGTGTGTGCTCTACTGCTCTATGACAAAGCATCTTCTGTAAGATGTGTGTGCTCTACTGCTCTATGACAAAGCATCTTCTGTAAGATGTGTGTGCTCTACTGCTCTATGACAAAGCATCTTCTGTAAGATGTGTGTGCTCTACTGCTCTATGACAAATCATCTTCTGTAAGATGTGTGTGCTCTACTGCTCTATGACAAAGCATCTTCTGTAAGATGTGTGTGCTCTAATGCTCTATGACAAAGCATCTTCTGTAAGATGTGTGTGCTCTACTGCTCTATGACAAAGCATCTTCTGTAAGATGTGTGTGCTCTAATGCTCTATGACAAAGCATCTTCTGTAAGATGTGTGTGCTCTACTGCTCTATGACAAAGCATCTTCTGTAAGATGTGTGTGCTCTACTGCTCTATGACAAAGCATCGTCTGTAAGATGTGTGTGCTCTAATGCTCTATGACAAAGCATCTTCTGTAAGATGTGTGTGCTCTACTGCTCTATGACAAAGCATCTTCTGTAAGATGTGTGTGCTCTACTGCTCTATGACAAAGCATCTTCTGTAAGATGTGTGTGCTCTACTGCTCTATGACAAAGCATCGTCTGTAAGATGTGTGTGCTCTAATGCTCTATGACAAAGCATCTTCTGTAAGATGTGTGTGCTCTACTGCTCTATGACAAAGCATCTTCTGTAAGATGTGTGTGCTCTACTGCTCTATGACAAAGCATCTTCTGTAAGATGTGTGTGCTCTACTGCTCTATGACAAAGCATCTTCTGTAAGATGTGTGTGCTCTACTGCTCTATGACAAAGCATCTTCTGTAAGATGTGTGTGCTCTACTGCTCTATGACAAAGCATCTTCTGTAAGATGTGTGTGCTCTACTGCTCTATGACAAAGCATCTTCTGTAAGATGTGTGTGCTCTACTGCTCTATGACAAAGCGATAATATGCATGCAATGCTTTAATTTAAAGGTGATTTATTTTAAATGCGTTTCAGGACCTCAGAGCCCCCCAGGTCACTCTTTGTTCCGAAACCTCCCAATTTACAAATTAAGCTGTGTGTATGAGAATTCATATTGGAATCAACATGCAATTGTCATTTCATTTTTCATGTGTGGAGTATGTGAGGAGTATGTGAGGTAACCTATATAGCATATTTGGACTTGGTTAAATAGAACACTGAACAGGGCCCTTAAAATGAGACCTGTCTCCCCTGCTTAAATCATACATAAAAAATCTGCACAACCAACGACAATGAAACTCTCTTGCCACCATAACCCAGGATTATTATACACAGATACAGTCAGTCAGTCAACAGACTGTATACCATTGAACTGGCACAAAGACCTGCATTACTCAACAAATGTTACACAAGCAATCCTCGGGGGTAGCGCGTTCCTTTGAACGCAAACACACACAGATGTAAACACGCAGACACACTTAAATGTACACACATACATACACACACACACACACACACACACACACACACACACACACACACACACACACACACACACACACACACACACACACACACACACACACACACACACACACACACACACACACACACACACACACACACACACACACACACACACACACACACACACACACACACACACACACACACACACACTGTCAACATAGGAAAGTCTGTGTGACAGACTGGAGAGACAGCTGACCGGAGGGAATAGACCCCACTGGGGCTGTCATGGGCTAGCTACCCATGTTGGCAGTCTCCGACGCTGTTTCAGTATGTTGGAGACACCCGCTAAGTGCTACTGAAAGTCAACAAAGGAACATACCCCTAGAGCCTGCGAGAGCTGGGGCGCAAGATGGCTCAACGACTGATCACACGGTTACGGACCCAGGAACGGAAACGACTACGAGTAGGAACACAGCACATGAGACAACCATATCACCAGCAGGACACACACTTCAGGTGTGCAGCTGTGGTTGGGAGAGAGTAACATCGGCAAGGGGTTAAGGATCCATCAAGGGAGGAAAAGGTGCTTGGGAGAGCAGAGACAGGGACCTCGCATTGACCAGTACTTCTTACGAAGCAGCCAGTCAAATCAGCCGAATGAAGCACAGCGACGGACGCAAACCAAAGTTCGCAGAGCATCAGCACCCCTTTAACTGAGGAGGATAACACAAGCACAGAAATGCCGGTGGATGAACTCACCCAACCACAGAGACCTCTAAAAGAGGAAAAGATCAAAGGGCACAGACCGAGTGTGAAGTGGCCCAAAGCCGTTGAAAAGAGAGAGTGGGAAACAGTCAACAACGACCTGACAAAAATCTTGGAACAACAGGTAGGAACAGCAGAGAAAAAGCTTGAAAGGATGGGAGACATTATCTACCACTACGGAGAAGAGCGCTTTGGAGTAAACGAAAGGAGAAGTGGCAAGACACCACCCCCGCCAGCCAAATCTAGGAGACAGCAGGAGATAGAGATACTTGACAGAGAGAGAAGGCAGCTGAGGAAGCAGTGGAAGAAGGCCTCTGATGCAGAGAGAGAAGGGCTCATGCTACTCCAAGCAGACATTAAATGTCAGCTGGCAACCTTGCGAAGAGCGGAAAACTTAAGGAAACTTCGTAGGAAGAAGGTACACTCAAGAACACGGTTCTATAAAAAACCCTTTAAGTTTGTCAAAGATCTCTTCGCAAAGGAAAAGTGCGGAATCCTAAAAACTCCAAAGCCTGAACTGGAAGAACATCTGGAAAATGTCCACCAGGACATGAAAAGGCATGAGCAGATGGTCATCCCACATGACATCCCACCTATTCAACCACCAGAATTCAATCTGGACACTGACCCTCCAAAATGGAGGGAAGTAGAGAACGTTGTCCGAAGAGCACGAGCGGCCTCTGCTCCTGGGCCTAATGGAGTACCATACAAGCTCTACAAGAACGCCCTGGATGTTCTACGCTTTCTTTGGAGGCTCATGAGGATAGTTTGGCAGAAGGAAATAATACCAAAGGCATGGCGAAGGGCTGGTGGTGTGCTAATCCCGAAAGAGAAGGATGCGACAGACATCAGTCAATTCCGACCAATCTCCTTCTCAACGTCGAAGGGAAGATCTTTTTCAGTATAATAGCACAGAGGCTGTCCACTTATTTGGAAAGGAACAAGTACATTGATACATCTGTACAGAAAGCAGGCATTCCTGGTTTCTCTGGTTGCCTGGAACATACTAGTATGATTTGGCACCAGATCCAAACAGCTAAGAAGGACAAGAGAGACCTCTATGTCATCTTCCTCGACCTGGCCAATGCCTTTGGCTCAGTTCCCCACGAACTCCTCTGGGAATCCTTCAACATTTTCCACGTACCAGAACCCATCACTACACTGGTAAAGGCCTATTTCCAAGACCTGCAATTGTGTTTCACAACACCTGACTTCACAACAATATGGCAGCGCTTGGAAGTAGGCATAATGGCAGGCTGTACAATTTCTCCTCTGGCCCTCACTATGGCCATGGAAGTCATCATCAGGGCATCGAGATGGGTGGTCGGCGGTGAGAGAACTAAGGGCTCCGTCTCCCACCTATCCGAGCATACATGGATGACATGACTATACTGACCACCACTGCAGCATGCACCAGGCGACTACTTGCAAAACTGCAGGATAACATCAAGTGGGCCCGGATGAAAATCAAGCCAAGCAAATCTCGAAGCATCTCCATAGTCCCTTTCTCTCTCTCTCCCTTTCTCTCTCTCTCTTTCTACTGTTTAGAACTCTTTCTCTCCTTTTCTCTCTCTACTGTTTATAACTCTCTCTCCCTTTCTCTCTCTCTCTTTCTACTGTTTAGAACTCTCTCTCCCTTTCTCTCTCTCTATTATTTAGAACTCTCTCTCTCTCTCTCTCTCTCTCCCTTTCTCTCTCTCTCTTTCTACTGTTTAGAACTCTCTCTCTCTCTCTCTCTCTCTTTCTACTGTTTAGAACTCTCTCACTCTCCCTTTCTCTTTCTCTTTCTCTCTCTCTCCCTTTCTCTCTCTCTCTTTCTACTGTTTAGAACTCTTTCTCTCCCTTTCTCTTTCTACTTTCTAGAACTCTCTCCCTTTCTCTCCCTCTCTCTCTTTCTACTGTTTAGAACTCTCTCCCTTTCTCTCCCTCTCTCTCTTTCTACTGCTTAGAACTCTCTCCCTTCTCTCCCTCTCTCTCTTTCCACTGTTTAGAACTCTCTCTCCCTTTCTCTCTCTCTTTCTACTGTTTATAACTCTCTCTCTCCCTTTCCCTCTCTCTTTCTACTATTTAGAACTCTCTCACTCCCTTTCTCTCTCTCTTTCTACTGTTTATAACTCTCTCTCCCTTTCTCTCTCTCTCTCTTTCTACTGTTTAGAACTCTCTCTCTCCCTTTCTCTCTCTCTTTCTACTGTTTAGAACTCTCTCTCCCTTTCTCTCTCTCTCTTTTAACTGTTTAGTACTCTCTCTCCCTTTCTCTCTCTCTCTTTCTACTGTTTAGAACTCTCTCTCTCTTTCTATTGTTTAGAACTCTCTCTCTCCCTTTCTCTCTCTCTCTTTCTACTGTTTAGAACTCTCTCTCTCCTTTTCTCTCTCTCTTTTTCTACTGTTTAGAACTCTCTCTCCCTTTCTCTCTCTCTTTCAAATGTTTAGAACTCTCTCTCTCCCTTTCTCTCTCTCTCTTTCTACTGTTTAGAACTCTCTCTCTCCCTTTCTCTCTCTCTCTTTCTACTGTTTAGAACTCAATTCAATTCAATTCAATTCAAGGGCTTTATTGGCATGGGAAACATGTGTTAACATTGCCAAAGCAAGTGAGGTAGACAACATACAAAGTGAATATATAAAGTGAAAAACAACAAAAATTAACAGTAAACATTACACATACAGAAGTTTAAAAACAGTAAAGACATTACAAATGTCATATTATATATATATATATATATACAATGTACAAATAGTTAAAGGACACAAGATAAAATGAATAAGCATAAATATGGGTTGTATTTACAATGGTGTTTGTTCTTCACTGGTTGCCCTTTTCTCGTGGCAACAGGTCACAAATCTTGCTGCTGTGATGGCACACTGTGGAATTTCACCCAAAAGATATGGGAGTTTTTCAAAATTGGATTTGTTTTCTAATTCTTTGTGGATCTGTGTAATCTGGGGGAAATATGTCTCTCTAATATGGTCATACATTGGGCAGGAGGTTAGGAAGTGCAGCTCAGTTTCCACCTCATTTTGTGGGCAGTGAGCACATAGCCTGTCTTCTCTTGAGAGCCATGTCTGCCTACGGCGGCCTTTCTCAATAGCAAGGCTATGCTCACTGAGTCTGTACATAGTCAAAGCTTTCCTTAATTTTGGGTCAGTCACAGTGGTCAGGTATTCTGCCGCTGTGTACTCTCTGTGTAGGGCCAAATAGCATTCTAGTTTGCTCTGTTTTTTGTTAATTCTTTCCAATGTGTTAAGTAATTATCTTTTTGTTTTCTCATGATTTGGTTGGGTCTAATTGTGCTGTTGTCCTGGGGCTCTATAGGTTTGTGTTTGTGAACAGAGCCCCAGGACCAGCTTGCTTAGGGACTCTTCTCTAGGTTCATCTCTCTGTAGGTGATGGCTTTGTTATGGAAGGTTTGTGAATCGCTTCCTTTTAGGTGGTTGTAGAATTTAACGGCTCTTTTCTGGATTTTGATAATTAGTGGGTATCGGCCTAATTCTGCTCTGCATGCATTATTTGGTGTTTTACGTTGTACACGGAGGATATTTTTGCAGAATTCTGCGTGCAGAGTCTCAATTTGGTGTTTGTCCCATTTTGTGAAGTCTTGGTTGGTGAGCGGACCCCAGACCTCACAACCATAAAGGGCAATGGGCTCTATGACTGATTCAAGTATTTTTAGCAAAATCCTAATTGGTATGTTAAAATTTATGTTTCTTTTGATGGCATAGAATGCCCTTCTTGCCTTGTCTCTCAGATCGTTCACAGCTTTGTGGAAGTTACCTGTGGCGCTGATGTTTAGGCCAAGGTATGTATAGTTTTTTGTGTGCTCTAGGGCAACAGTGTCTAGATGGAATTTGTATTTGTGGTCCTGGTGACTGGACCTTTTTTGGAACACCATTATTTTGGTCTTACTGAGATTTACTGTCAGGGCCCAGGTCTCTCACTCTCTTTTTAGAACTCTCTCTCTCCTTTTCTCTCTCTCTTTTTATACTGTTTAGAACTCTCTCTCTCCCTTTCTCTCTCTCCCTTTCTCTCTCTCGCTCTCTCTCTCTCTCTTTCTACTGTTTAGAACTCTCTCTCCCTTTTCTCTCGCTCTCTCTCTTACTACTGTTTAGAACTCCCTCTCTCCCTTTCTCTCTCTCTCTTTCTACTGTTTAGAACTCTCTCTCTCCCTTTCTACTGTTTAGAACACTCTCTCTCCCTTTCTCTCCCTCTCTCTCTTTCTACTGTTTAGAACTCTCTCCCTTTCTCTCCCTCTCTCTCGTTCTACTGTTTAGAACTCTCTCCCTTTCTCTCCCGCTCTCTCTTTCTACTGTTTAGAACTCTCTCTCTCTTTCTACTGTTTATAACTCTCTCCCTTTCTCTCTCTCGTTCTCTCTCTACTGTTTAGAACTCTCTCCCTTTCTCTCCCTCTCTCTCTTTCTACTGTTTAGAACTCTCTCCCTTTCTCTCCCGCTCTCTCTTTCTACTGTTTAGAACTTTCTCTCTCTCTTTCTACTGTTTAGAACTCTCTCCCTTTCTATTTCTCTCTCTCTTTCTACTGTTTTAGAACTCTCTCCCTTTCTATCTCGCTATTGTTTACAACTCTCTCTCCCGTTCTCTCTCTACTGTTTAGAACTCTCTCCCTTTCTCTCTCCCTTTCTCTCTCTCATTCTCTTTCTACTGTTTAGAACTCTATCCCTTTCTCTCCTGCTCTCTCTTTCTAGTGTTTAGAACTCTCTCTCTCTCTTTCTACTGTTTAGAACTCTCTCTCTCCCTTTCTCTCTCTCTCTTTCTACTGTTTAGAACTCTCTCACTGCCTTTCTCTGTCTCTCTTTCTACTGTTTAGAACTCTCTCTCTCCCTTTCTCTCTCTCTTTCTACTGTTTAGAACTCTCTCTCTCCCTTTCTCTCTCTCTTTCTACTGTTTAGAACTCTCTCTCTCTCTTTCTACTGTTTAGAACTCTCTCACTGCCTTTCTCTGTCTCTCTTTCTACTGTTTAGAACTCTCTCACTGCCTTTCTCTGTCTCTCTTTCTACTGTTTAGAACTCTCTCTCTCCCTTTCTCTCTCTCTTTCTACTGTTTAGAACTCTCTCTCTTTCTTTCTACTGTTTAGAACTCTCTCACTGCCTTTCTCTGTCTCTCTTTCTACTGTTTAGAACTCTCTCACTGCCTTTCTCTGTCTCTCTTTCTACTGTTTAGAACTCTCTCTCTCTCTTTCTACTGTTTAGAACTCTCTCTCTCCCTTTCTCTCTCTCTCTTTCTACTGTTTAGAACTCTCTCACTGCCTTTCTCTCTCTCTCTTTCTACTGTTTAGAACTCTCTCTCTGCCTTTCTCTGTCTCTCTTTCTACTGTTTAGAACTCTCTCCTTTCTCTCTCTCTTCTTTCTACTGTTTAGAACTCTCTCTCTCTCCCTTTCTCTCTCTCTCTTTCTACTGTTTAGAACTCTCTCTCTCCTTTTCTTCTCTTTCTACTGTTTAGAACTCTCCCTTTCTCTCTCTCTCTCTTTCTACTGTTTAGAACTCTCTCTCACTCCCTTTCTCTCTCTCTCTTTCTACTGTTTAGAACTCTCTCTCCCTTTCTCTCTCTTTTCAACTGTTTAGAACTCTCTCTCCCTTTCTCTCTCTCTCTTTCTACTGTTTAGAACTCTCTCTCTCCTTTCTCTCTCTCTTTCTACTGTTTAGAACTCTCTCTCTCTTTCTCCCTCTCTCTCTTTCTACTGTTTAGAACTCTCTCCCTTTCTCTCTCTCTCTTTCTACTGTTTAGAACTCTCTCTCTCTTTCCTTTCTCTCTCTCTCTTTCTACTGTTTAGAACTCTCTCTCTTTCTTTCTCTCTCTCTTTCTACTGTTTAGAACTCTCTCCCTTTCTCTCTCTCTCTCTTTCTACTGTTTTAGAACTCTCTCTCCCTTTCTTTCTACTGTTTAGAACTCTCCCTTTCTCTCTCTCTCTTTCTACTGTTTAGAACTCTCTCTCTCCTTTCTTTCTTTCAAATGTTTAGAACTCTCTCTCTTTCTCTTCTCTCTCTCTTTCTACTGTTTAGAACTCTCTCCCTTTCTCTCCCTTTCTCTCCGCTCTTTCTACTGTTTAGAACTCTCTCTCTTTCTACTGTTTAGAACTCTCTCCCTTTCTCTTTCTCTCTCTCTTTCTACTGTTTTAGAACTCTCTCTCCCTTTCTATCTCTCTATTGTTTACAACTCTCTCTCCCTCTTCTCTACTGTTTAGAACTCTCTTCCATTCTCTCTCCCTTTCTCTCTCTCATTCTCTTTCTACTGTTTAGAACTCTCTCTCTCTCTTTCTACTGTTTAGAACTCTCTCTCTCCCTTTTCTCTCTCTCTTTCTACTGTTTAGAACTCTCTCTCTCCCTTTCTCTCTCTCTTTCTACTGTTTAGAACTCTCTCTCCCTTTCTCTCTCTCTTTCAAATGTTTAGAACTCTCTCTCTCCCTTTCTCTCTCTCTCTCTTTCTACTGTTTAGAACTCTCTCTCTCTCCCTTTCTCTCTCACTCTTTCTACTGTTTAGAACTCTCTCCCTTTCTCTCCCTCTCACTCTTTCTACTGTTTAGAACTCTCTCTCCCTTTCTCTCCCTCTCTCTCTTTCTACTGTTTAGAACTCTCTCCCTTTCTCTCCCGCTCTCTCTTTCTACTGTTTAGAACTCTCTCTCTCTTTCTACTGTTTAGAACTCTCTCTCCTTTTCTCTCTCTTTCAAATGTTTAGAACTCTCTCTCTCCCTTCTCTCTCTCTCTCTCTTTCTACTGTTTAGAACTCTCTCTCTCTCCCTTTCTCTCTCACTCTTTCTACTGTTTAGAACTCTCTCTCCCTTTCTCTCCCTCTCTCTCTTTCTACTGTTTAGAACTCTCTCCTTTCTCTTTCTCTCTCTCTTTCTACTGTTTAGAACTCTCTCCCTTTCTCTATCTCTCACTCTTTCTACTGTTTTAGAACTCTCTCTCCTTTCTCTCTCTCTATTGTTTACAACTCTCTCCCTTTCTCTCTCTCTCTTTCTACTGTTTAGAACTCTCTCCTCCCTCTCTCTCTCTTTCAACTGTTTAGAACTCTCTCCTTTCTCCCTCTCTCTCTTTCTACTGTTTAGAACTCTCTCCCTTTCTCTCTTTCTCTCCCGCTCTCTCTTTCTACTGTTTAGAACTCTCTCTCTTTCTACTGTTTAGAACTCTCTCCCTTTCTCTTTCTCTCTCTCTTTCTACTGTTTTAGAACTCTCTCTCCCTTTCTATCTCTCTATTGTTTACAACTATCTCTCCCTTTCTCTCTCTACTGTTTAGAACTCTCTTCCATTCTCTCTCCCTTTCTCTCTCTCATTCTCTTTCTACTGTTTATAACTCTCTCTCTCTCTTTCTACTGTTTAGAACTCTCTCTCTCCCTTTCTCTCTCTCTCTTTCTACTGTTTAGAACTCTCTCACTCCCTTTCTCTCTCTCTCTTTCTACTGTTTAGAACTCTCTCTCCCTTTCTCTCTCTCTTTCAAATGTTTAGAACTCTCTCTCTCCCTTTCTCTCTCTCTCTCTTTCTACTGTTTAGAACTCTCTCTCTCTCCCTTTCTCTCTCACTCTTTCTACTGTTTAGAACTCTCTCTCCCTTTCTCTCTCTCGTTCTCTTTATACTGTTTAGAACTCTCTCCCTTTCTCTCCCTCTCTCTCTTTCTACTGTTTAGAACTCTCTCCCTTTCTCTCCCGCTCTCTCTTTCTACTGTTTAGAACTCTCTCTCTTTCTACTGTTTAGAACTCTCTCTCCCTTTCTCTCTCTCTTTCAAATGTTTAGAACTCTCTCTCCCTTTCTTCTCTCTCTCTTTCTACTGTTTAGAACTCTCTCTCTCCTTTCTCTCTCACTCTTTCTACTGTTTAGAACTCTCTCTCCTTTCTCTTTCTCTCTCTCTTTCTACTGTTTAGAACTCTCTCCCTTTCTCTTTCTCTCTCTCTTTCTACTGTTTAGAACTCTCTCCCTTTCTCTATCTCTCTCTCTTTCTACTGTTTTAGAACTCTCTCTCCCTTTCTCTCTCTCTATTGTTTACAACTCTCTCCCTTTCTCTCTCTCTCTTTCTACTGTTTAGAACTCTCTCTCTCTCCCTTTCTCTCTCTCTTTCAAATGTTTAGAACTCTCTCCCTTTCTCTCCCTCTCTCACTCTTTCTACTGTTTAGAACTCTCTCCCTTTCTCTCCCTTTCTCTCCCGCTCTCTCTTTCTACAGTTTAGAACTCTCTCTCTCTCTTTCTACTGTTTAGAACTCTCTCCCTTTCTCTTCTCTCTCTCTTTCTACTGTTTTAGAACTCTCTCTCCTTTCTATCTCTCTATTGTTTACAACTATCTCTCCCTTTCTCTCTCTACTGTTTAGAACTCTCTTCCATTCTCTCTCCCTTTCTCTCTCTCATTCTCTTTCTACTGTTTATAACTCTCTCCCTTTCTCTCTTGCTTTCTCTTTCTACTGTTTAGAACTCTCTCTCTTTCTACTGTTTAGAACTCTCTCTCCCTTTCCCTCTCTCTTTCTACTGTTTAGAACTCTCTCTCTCCCTTTCTCTCTCTCTCTTTCTACTGTTTAGAACTCTCTCTCCCTTTCTCTCTCTCTCTTTCTACTGTTTAGAACTCTCTCTCCCTTTCTCTCTCTCTTTCAAATGTTTAGAACTCTCTTCTCCTTTCTCTCTCTCTCTCTTTCTACTGTTTAGAACTCTCTCTCCCTTTCTCTCTCACTCTTTCTACTGTTTAGAACTCTCTCTCCCTTTCTCTCTCTCGTTCTCTTTCTACTGTTTAGAACTCTCCCTTTCTCTCCTCTCTCTCTTTCTACTGTTTAGAACTCTCTCCCTTTCTCTCTCTCTCTTTCTACTGTTTAGAACTCTCTCTCTCTCTTTCTACTGTTTAGAACTCTCTCGCTTTTCTCTCTCTCTCTTTCTACTGTTTAGAACTCTCTCCCTTTCTCTTTCTCTCTCTCTTTCTACTGTTTTAGAACTCTCTCCCTTTCTCTCCCTCTCTCTCTTTCTATTGTTTAGAACTCTCTCTCCCTTTCTCTCTCTACTGTTTAGAACTCTCTCCCTTTCTCTCTCCCTTTCTCTCTCTCGTTCTCTTCTACTATTTAGAACTCTCTCCCTTTCTCTCCCTCTCTCTCTTTCTACTGTTTAGAACTCTCTCTCCCCTTTCTTTCTCTCTCTTTCTACTCTTTAGAACTCTCTCTCTCTCTATTGTTTAGAACTCTCTCTCTACCTTTCTCTCTCTCTTTCTATTGTTTAGAACTCTCTCTCCCCTTTCTCTCTCTCTCTTTCTACTTTTTAGAACTCTCTCTCTCTCTATTGTTTAGAACTCTCTCTCTACCTTTCTCTCTCTCTCTTTCTACTGTTTAGAACTCTCTCCCCCTTTCTCTCTCTCTTTCTACTCTTTAGAACTCTCTCTTCTCTATTGTTTAGAACTCTCTCTCTACCTCTCTCTCTCTCTTTCTACTGTTTAGAACTCTCTCCCTTTCTATTTCTATCTATCTTTCTACTGTTTAGAACTCTCTCCCTTTCTCTTTCTCTCTCTCTTTCTACTGTTTTAGAAATCTCTCTCCCTTTCTCTCTCTACTGTTTAGAACTCTCTCCCTTTCTCTCTCCCTTTCTCTCTCTCGTTCTCTTTCTACTGTTTAGAACTATCTCCCTTTCTCTCCCTCTCTCTCTTTCTACTGTTTAGAACTCTCTCTCCCTTTCTCTTTCTCTCTCTCTTTCTACTGTTTAGAACTCTCTCCCTTTCTATTTCTCTCTCTCTTTCTACTGTTTAGAACTCTCTCCCTTTCTCTATCTCTCTCTCTTTCTACTGTTTTAGAACTCTCTCTCCCTTTCTCTCTCTCTATTGTTTACAACTCTCTCCCTTTCTCTCTCTCTCTTTCTACTGTTTAGAACTCTCTCTCTCTCCCTTTCTCTCTCTCTTTCAAATGTTTAGAACTCTCTCCCTTTCTCTCCCTCTCTCTCTTTCTACTGTTTAGAACTCTCTCCCTTTCTCTCCCTTTCTCTCCGCTCTCTCTTTCTACTGTTTAGAACTCTCTCTCTCTCTTTCTACTGTTTAGAACTCTCTCCCTTTCTCTTCTCTCTCTCTTTCTACTGTTTTAGAACTCTCTCTCCCTTTCTATCTCTCTATTGTTTACAACTATCTCTCCCTTTCTCTCTCTACTGTTTAGAACTCTCTTCCATTCTCTCTCCCTTTCTCTGTCATGCTGGTGAATGAGGACCCAAAAGCGACTTGGCGAAAACAGAGTATTTAATCCAGAATAAACTTTACAAAACAAAAAGCATAATACCTTTAAAGACAAGAACAGACTGGAGACTTGATCGAGAACTGCAGGTTGCCTCGGGAAGGCACTGTTAGCAGACTCAGACACCTGCTCACCACGCAGCATCTGAGGGAAACACGACACGACAGGGCAAAACATTGACACAGCACGGTGAATTATAAATGAGGATCCGACAGGGCTCGGGAAACAAGGAGTGAAATAGGGACTCTAATCAGGGAAAAGGATCGGGAACAGGTGTGGGAAGACTAAATGATGATTAGGGGAATAGGAACAGCTGGGAGCAGGAACGGAACGATCTAGAAAGAGGGAAAGAACCTAATAAGACCAGCAGAGGGAAACGAATAGAATGGGAAGCACAGGGACAAGACAAGATAATAAATGACAAAACATGACATTCTCTCTCTCATTCTCTTTCTACTGTTTATAACTCTCTCCCTTTCTCTCTTGCTTTCTCTTTCTACTGTTTAGAACTCTCTCTCTCTCTTTCTACTGTTTAGAACTCTCTCTCCCTTTCCCTCTCTCTTTCTACTGTTTAGAACTCTCTCTCTCCCTTTCTCTCTCTCTCTTTCTACTGTTTAGAACTCTCTCTCCCTTTCTCTCTCTCTTTCAAATGTTTAGAACTCTCTCTCTCCCTTTCTCTCTCTCTCTCTTTCTACTGTTTAGAACTCTCTCTCTCTCCCTTTCTCTCTCACTCTTTCTACTGTTTAGAACTCTCTCTCCCTTTCTCTCTCTCGTTCTCTTTCTACTGTTTAGAACTATCTCCCTTTCTCTCCCTCTCTCTCTTTCTACTGTTTAGAACTCTCTCTCCCTTTCTCTTTCTCTCTCTCTTTCTACTGTTTAGAACTCTCTCCCTTTCTATTTCTCTCTCTCTTTCTACTGTTTAGAACTCTCTCCCTTTCTCTATCTCTCTCTCTTTCTACTGTTTTAGAACTCTCTCTCCCTTTCTCTCTCTCTATTGTTTACAACTCTCTCCCTTTCTCTCTCTCTCTTTCTACTGTTTAGAACTCTCTCTCTCTCCCTTTCTCTCTCTCTTTCAAATGTTTAGAACTCTCTCCCTTTCTCTCCCTCTCTCTCTTTCTACTGTTTAGAACTCTCTCCCTTTCTCTCCCTTTCTCTCCCGCTCTCTCTTTCTACTGTTTAGAACTCTCTCTCTCTCTTTCTACTGTTTAGAACTCTCTCCCTTTCTCTTTCTCTCTCTCTTTCTACTGTTTTAGAACTCTCTCTCCCTTTCTATCTCTCTATTGTTTACAACTATCTCTCCCTTTCTCTCTCTACTGTTTAGAACTCTCTTCCATTCTCTCTCCCTTTCTCTGTCATGCTGGTGAATGAGGACCCAAAAGCGACTTGGCGAAAACAGAGTATTTAATCCAGAATAAACTTTACAAAACAAAAAGCATAATACTACACGTAAAGACAAGAACAGACTGGAGACTTGATCGAGAACTGCAGGTTGCCTCGGGAAGGCACTTGAACCTAGCAGACTCAGACACCTGCTCACCACGCAGCATCTGAGGGAAACACGACACGACAGGGCAAAACATTGACACAGCACGGTGAATTATAAATGAGGATCCGACAGGGCAGGTACGGGAAACAAGGAGTGAAATAGGGACTCTAATCAGGGAAAAGGATCGGGAACAGGTGTGGGAAGACTAAATGATGATTAGGGGAATAGGAACAGCTGGGAGCAGGAACGGAACGATTGAGAGAGGGAGGGGGAGAGAGAGGGATAGAAAGAGGGAAAGAACCTAATAAGACCAGCAGAGGGAAACGAATAGAATGGGAAGCACAGGGACAAGACAAGATAATAAATGACAAAACATGACATTCTCTCTCTCATTCTCTTTCTACTGTTTATAACTCTCTCCCTTTCTCTCTTGCTTTCTCTTTCTACTGTTTAGAACTCTCTCTCTCTCTTTCTACTGTTTAGAACTCTCTCTCTCCCTTTCCCTCTCTCTTTCTACTGTTTAGAACTCTCTCTCTCCCTTTCCCGCTCTCTTTCTACTGTTTAGAACTCTCTCTCTCCCTTTCTCTCTCTCTCTTTCTACTGTTTAGAACTCTCTCTCCCTTTCTCTCTCTCTTTCAAATGTTTAGAACTCTCTCTCTCCCTTTCTCTCTCTCTCTCTTTCTACTGTTTAGAACTCTCTCTCTCCCTTTCTCTCTCACTCTTTCTACTGTTTAGAACTCTCTCTCCCTTTCTCTCTCTCGTTCTCTTTATACTGTTTAGAACTCTCTCCCTTTCTCTCCCTCTCTCTCTTTCTACTGTTTAGAACTCTCTCCCTTTCTCTCCCGCTCTCTCTTTCTACTGTTTAGAACTCTCTCTCTCTCTTTCTACTGTTTAGAACTATCTCTCGCTTTCTCTTTCTCTCTCTCTTTCTACTGTTTAGAACTCTCTCCCTTTCTCTCCCGCTCTCTCTTTCTACTGTTTAGAACTCTCTCTCTCTCTTTCTACTGTTTAGAACTCTCTCTCTCTCTTTCTACTGTTTAGAACTATCTCTCTCTCTCCCTTTCTCTCTCTCTCTTTCTACTGTTTAGAACTATCTCCCTTTCTATTTCTATCTCTCTTTCTACTGTTTAGAACTCTCTCCCTTTCTCTTTCTCTCTCTCTTTCTACTGTTTTAGAAATCTCTCCCTTTCTCTCCCTCTCTCTCTTTCTATTGTTTAGAACTCTCTCTCCATTTCTCTCTCTACTGTTTAGAACTCTCTCCCTTTCTCTCTCCCTTTCTCTCTCTCGTTCTCTTCCTACTATTTAGAACTCTCTCCCTTTCTCTCCCTCTCTCTCTCTTTCTACTGTTTAGAACTCTCTCTCCCCTTTTCTCTCTCTCTTTCTACTCTTTAGACCTCTCTCTCTCTATTGTTTAGAACTCTCTCTCTACCTTTTTCTCTCTCTCTCTTTCTATTGTTTAGAACTCTCTCCCCTTTTCTCTCTCTCTTTCTACTTTTTAGAACTCTCTCTCTCTCTATTGTTTAGAACTCTCTCTCTACCTTTCTCTCTCTCTCTTTCTATTGTTTAGAACTCTCTCTCCCCCTTTCTCTCTCTCTCTCTTTCTACTCTTTAGAACTCTCTCTCTCTCTCTATTGTTTAGAACTCTCTCTCTACCTTTCTCTCTCTCTCTTTCTACTGTTTAGAACTCTCTCCCTTTCTATTTCTATCTATCTTTCTACTGTTTAGAACTCTCTCCCTTTCTCTTTCTCTCTCTCTTTCTACTGTTTAGAACTCTCTCCCTTTCTCTCCCTCTCTCTCTCTCGTTCTCTTTCTACTGTTTAGAACTCTCTCCCTTTCTCTCTCTACTGTTTAGAACTCTCTCCCTTTCTCTCTCCCTTTCTCTCTCTCGTTCTCTTTCTACTGTTTAGAACTATCTCCCTTTCTCTCCCTCTCTCTCTTTCTACTGTTTAGAACTCTCTCCCTTTCTCTCCCTCTCTCTCTCTCGTTCTCTTTCTACTGTTTTAGAACTCTCTCTCCCTTTCTATCTCTCTATTGTTTACAACTATCTCTCCCTTTCTCTCTCTACTGTTTAGAACTCTCTTCCATTCTCTCTCCTTTTCTCTCTCTCATTCTCTTTCTACTGTTTATAACTCTCTCCCTTTCTCTCTTGATTTCTCTTTCTACTGTTTAGAACTCTCTCTCTCTCTTTCTACTGTTTAGAACTCTCTCTCTCCCTTTCCCTCTCTCTTTCTACTGTTTAGAACTCTCTCTCCCTTTCTCTCTCTCTCTTTCTACTGTTTAGAACTCTCTCTCCCTTTCTCTCTCTCTCTTTCTACTGTTTAGAACTCTCTCTCCCTTTCTCTCTCTCTTTCAAATGTTTAGAACTCTCTCTCTCCCTTTCTCTCTCTCTCTCTTTCTACTGTTTAGAACTCTCTCTCTCTCCCTTTCTCTCTCACTCTTTCTACTGTTTAGAACTCTCTCTCCCTTTCTCTCTCTCGTTCTCTTTATACTGTTTAGAACTCTCTCCCTTTCTCTCCCTCTCTCTCTTTCTACTGTTTAGAACTCTCTCCCTTTCTCTCCCGCTCTCTCTTTCTACTGTTTAGAACTCTCTCTCTCTCTTTCTACTGTTTAGAACTCTCTCGCTTTCTCTTTCTCTCTCTCTTTCTACTGTTTAGAACTCTCTCCCTTTCTCTTTCTCTCTCTCTTTCTACTGTTTTAGAAATCTCTCCCTTTCTCTCCCTCTCTCTCTTTCTATTGTTTAGAACTCTCTCTCCATTTCTCTCTCTACTGTTTAGAACTCTCTCCCTTTCTCTCTCCCTTTCTCTCTCTCGTTCTCTTCCTACTATTTAGAACTCTCTCCCTTTCTCTCCCTCTCTCTCTCTTTCTACTGTTTAGAACTCTCTCTCCCCTTTCTCTCTCTCTCTTTCTACTCTTTAGAACTCTCTCTCTCTCTATTGTTTAGAACTCTCTCTCTACCTTTCTCTCTCTCTCTTTCTATTGTTTAGAACTCTCTCTCCCCCTTTCTCTCTCTCTCTTTCTACTTTTTAGAACTCTCTCTCTCTCTATTGTTTAGAACTCTCTCTCTACCTTTCTCTCTCTCTCTTTCTATTGTTTAGAACTCTCTCTCCCCCTTTCTCTCTCTCTCTTTCTACTCTTTAGAACTCTCTCTCTCTCTCTATTGTTTAGAACTCTCTCTCTACCTTTCTCTCTCTCTCTTTCTACTGTTTAGAACTCTCTCCCTTTCTATTTCTATCTATCTTTCTACTGTTTAGAACTCTCTCCCTTTCTCTTTCTCTCTCTCTTTCTACTGTTTTAGAAATCTCTCTCCCTTTCTCTCTCTACTGTTTAGAACTCTCTCCCTTTCTCTCTCCCTTTCTCTCTCTCGTTCTCTTTCTACTGTTTAGAACTATCTCCCTTTCTCTCTCTCTCTTCTTTCTACTGTTTAGAACTCTCTCTCCCTTTCTCTTTCTCTCTCTCTTTCTACTGTTTAGAACTCTCTCCCTTTCTATTTCTCTCTCTCTTTCTACTGTTTAGAACTCTCTCCCTTTCTCTATCTCTCTCTCTTTCTACTGTTTTAGAACTCTCTCTCCCTTTCTCTCTCTCTATTGTTTACAACTCTCTCCCTTTCTCTCTCTCTCTTTCTACTGTTTAGAACTCTCTCTCTCTCCCTTTCTCTCTCTCTTTCAAATGTTTAGAACTCTCTCCCTTTCTTCCCTCTCTCTCTTTCTACTGTTTAGAACTCTCTCCCTTTCTCTCCCTTTCTCTCCCGCTCTCTCTTTCTACTGTTTAGAACTCTCTCTCTCTCTTTCTACTGTTTAGAACTCTCTCCCTTTCTCTTTCTCTCTCTCTTTCTACTGTTTTAGAACTCTCTCTCCCTTTCTATCTCTCTATTGTTTACAACTATCTCTCCCTTTCTCTCTCTACTGTTTAGAACTCTCTTCCATTCTCTCTCCCTTTCTCTGTCATGCTGGTGAATGAGGACCCTCGACTTGGCGAAAACAGAGTATTTAATCCAGAATAAACTTTACAAAACAAAAAGCATAATACTACACGTAAAGACAAGAACAGACTGGAGACTTGATCGAGAACTGCAGGTTTCGGGAAGGCACTTGAACCTAGCAGACTCAGACACCTGCTCACCACGCAGCATCTCACGACAGGGCAAAACATTGACACAGCACGGTGAATTATAAATGAGGATCCGACAGGGCTCTCGGGAAACTTTAGGGACTCTAATCAGGGAAAAGGATCGGGAACAGGTGTGGGAAGACTAAATTGATTAGGGGAATAGGAACAGCTCGATCTAGAAAGAGGGAAAGAACCTAATAAGACCAGCAGAGGGAAACGAATAGAATGGGAAGCACAGGGACAAGACAAGATAATAAATGACAAAACATGACTTTCTCTCTCTCATTCTCTTTCTACTGTTTATAACTCTCTCCCTTTCTCTCTTGCTTTCTCTTTCTACTGTTTAGAACTCTCTCTCTCTCTTTCTACTGTTTAGAACTCTCTCTCCCTTTCCCTCTCTCTTTCTACTGTTTAGAACTCTCTCTCTCCCTTTCCTCTCTCTTTCTACTGTTTAGAACTCTCTCTCCCTTTCTCTCTCTCTCTTTCTACTGTTTAGAACTCTCTCTCCCTTTCTCTCTCTCTTTCAATTGTTTAGAACTCTCTCTCTCCTTTCTCTCTCTCTCTCTTTCTACTGTTTAGAACTCTCTCTCTCCCTTTCTCTCTCTCTCTTTCTACTGTTTAGAACTCTCTCTCCCTTTTTCTCTCTCTCTCTTTATACTGTTTAGAACTCTCTCCCTTTCTCTCCCTCTCTCTCTTTCTACTGTTTAGAACTCTCTCCCTTTCTCTCTCTCTCTTTCTACTGTTTAGAACTCTCTCTCTCTCTTTCTACTGTTTAGAACTATCTCTCTCCTTTCTCTTTCTCTCTCTCTTTCTACTGTTTAGAACTCTCTCCCTTTCTCTCCCGCTCTCTCTTTCTACTGTTTAGAACTCTCTCTCTCTCTTTCTACTGTTTAGAACTCTCTCTCTCTCTTTCTACTGTTTAGAACTATCTCTCTCTCTCCCTTTCTCTCTCTCTCTTTCTACTGTTTAGAACTATCTCCCTTTCTATTTCTATCTCTCTTTCTACTGTTTAGAACTCTCTCCCTTTCTCTTTCTCTCTCTCTTTCTACTGTTTTAGAAATCTCTCCCTTTCTCTCCCTCTCTCTCTTTCTATTGTTTAGAACTCTCTCTCCATTTCTCTCTCTACTGTTTAGAACTCTCTCCCTTTCTCTCTCCCTTTCTCTCTCTCGTTCTCTTCCTACTATTTAGAACTCTCTCCCTTTCTCTCCCTCTCTCTCTCTTTCTACTGTTTAGAACTCTCTCTCCCCCTTTCTCTCTCTCTCTTTCTACTCTTTAGACCTCTCTCTCTCTCTATTGTTTAGAACTCTCTCTCTACCTTTCTCTCTCTCTCTTTCTATTGTTTAGAACTCTCTCTCCCCCTTTCTCTCTCTCTCTTTCTACTTTTTAGAACTCTCTCTCTCTCTATTGTTTAGAACTCTCTCTCTACCTTTCTCTCTCTCTCTTTCTATTGTTTAGAACTCTCTCTCCCCCTTTCTCTCTCTCTCTCTTTCTACTCTTTAGAACTCTCTCTCTCTCTCTATTGTTTAGAACTCTCTCTCTACCTTTCTCTCTCTCTCTTTCTACTGTTTAGAACTCTCTCCCTTTCTATTTCTATCTATCTTTCTACTGTTTAGAACTCTCTCCCTTTCTCTTTCTCTCTCTCTTTCTACTGTTTAGAACTCTCTCCCTTTCTCTCCCTCTCTCTCTCTCGTTCTCTTTCTACTGTTTAGAACTCTCTCCCTTTCTCTCTCTACTGTTTAGAACTCTCTCCCTTTCTCTCTCCCTTTCTCTCTCTCGTTCTCTTTCTACTGTTTAGAACTCTCTCCCTTTCTCTCCCTCTCTCTCTCTCGTTCTCTTTCTACTGTTTAGAACTCTCTCCCTTTCTCTCCCTCTCTCTTTCTATTGTTTAGAACTGTCTCTCCCTTTCTCTCCCTCTCTCTCTTTCTACTGTTTAGAACTATCTCCCTTTCTCTCCCTCTCTCTCTTTCTACTGTTTAGAACTCTCTCTCCCCATTTCTCTCTCTCTCTTTCTATTGTTTAGAACTCTCTCTCTCTTTCTATTGTTTAGAACTCTCCCCCTTTCTCTTTCTCTCTTTCTACTGTTTTAGAAATCTCTCTCCCTTTCTCTCTCTCTATTGTTTAGAACTCTCTCTCCCTTTCTCTCTCTACTGTTTAGAACTCTCTCCCTTTCTCTCTCCCTTTCTCTCTCTCGTTCTCTTTCTACTGTTTAGAACTCTCCCTTTCTCTCCCTCTCTCTCTTTCTATTGTTTAGAACTGTCTCTCCCTTTCTCTCCCTCTCTCTCTTTCTATTGTTTAGAACTCTCTCTCTCCCTTTCTCTCCCTCTCTCTCTTTCTATTGTTTAGAACTGTCTCTCCCTTTCTCTCCCTCTCTCTCTTTCTATTGTTTAGAACTCTCTCTCCTCCTTTCTTTCTCTCTCTTTCTACTGTTTAGAACTCTTTCCCTTTCTCTCTCTCACTCTCTTCCTACTATTTAGAACTCTCTCCCTTTCTCTCTCTCTCTCTCTTTCTACTGTTTAGAACTCTCTCTCCCCCTTTCTCTCTCTCTTTCTATTGTTTAGAACTGTCTCTCCCTTTCTCTCCCTCTCTCTCTTTCTATTGTTTAGAACTCTCTCCTCCTTTCTTTCTCTCTCTTTCTACTGTTTAGAACTCTTTCCCTTTCTCTCTCTCGCTCTCTTCCTACTATTTAGAACTCTCTCCCTTTCTCTCCCTCTCTCTCTTTCTACTGTTTAGAACTCTCTCTCCCCCTTTCTCTCTCTCTCTTTCTATTGTTTAGAACTCTCTCCCTCTCTCTTTCTTTTGTTTAGAACTCTCTCTCCTTTCTTCTCTCTCTCTCTTTCTACTGTTT